>NC_142249.1:12760111-13062180 GCF_052056855.1 Sturnus vulgaris | reverse complement strand
GCTCAGGGGGCACAGCGATGGTTCTGGTTCAGTAGTGGTGTTTTCACTCCCCCATGGCACTGTGGTGCTGCTTGCCTGTCCTCTTTGTGGGCTGTCTTCCAAGGTCAGCTGGGGTCTGCCCACCTCTGAACTCCCTCCCGAGCTGCACAGCAAAACCCAGCTGCCCACTCCTCTGTGTATCCCCTACAGGAGATAATATCATGCAGTCCTCCCTGAAAGGTCTGGTGTGACTGCAGTGTAGTTTCTGATGGGCATTACAGATGATCCTTCATCAGTCACTGACCACAGGGAGGCAGAAAGCCATTGGAAAATGTGGTAGCAGGAAGTATTATATAGTCTTAATAGGCCCCTGAGCTGAACTTTGAGATTCTGCCTTGCTGTGTCCCTGTGCATACACACAGATAAGTGCATTTGGGCAGTGTGTGTAAGCACGTGTCCATATTTTCAAGCCAGATGCAAGTCTTTGTTCTTTTTAATTAGATCTCTGTAAGATGTGCAAATACATAGGAAGTTATTAGAGGAGATTTTTGATTTTTCTCTCTCCAGTTCAAGAAATCATAGTAATTGATTATTGAAGTCTTCAATAGGGAGAAAAGGTATTTTAGCAAGCATCATAGATTTTAACTGGAGGAATAATTAGGGCAACTATTCATTTTTAACGGGCTAAATATAGCTCTGGCACTACCTATTTTATGTCAGTCTCTTCAAGCATTGCAGATTTATGGATAATAGCTAGGCAGAAGTTATGAGAGGAATTTTTTTGAAAGGAGATTGTGAACCACACTGTATTTTGAGCTGTGTGCCAGTGTCCAGATTAGCCCAAAGCACTGAAGCTTCAATGGTTATCTTTAAAGCTTCGGAGTGCCAATTTATGCTTTGTTTTAAAGTAGGCAGGCAACTACGAGCTGGCCTGCAGCTATACATATTTAATAAGAGATGGCTGTCTTTATGTCTAAACTGAGTTATTATTTAAACAGAATGCTATGGAACACTGTAAGCAACACTGGAGTGCTGCATTAACTCAGAACTGAGTGATGCAGCTCTAGGTGGTACTACCTCCTATATTGAATCAGGATTTTTTAAATAATCGATTTACAATATGTGTTGACTTAATGAAATCAACCTGTGTTTTGCTGAAAGTGCTTTACATCTTATTAAATGTACAAAGAGTAGACAAAATAGATAGAAGGACTTAAAAAAACTCCAAACCAACCACTTGCTAGTAATTAGCAATGAGGAGCAAAATTTTCGGAGAGACTGGCTGTGTTCCAGCAGTCTCTTGCAGTCACCTGCCAGGCCCCAAATTTAAATTTCATGATGGTTTTCATTTTTCATTCTTTCTCACTGGTTTTGTATTCTCTAATCTGTATACTGCACTGTGGAGTGACATCATTATTTGTCAAGGTAAACAAGTCCTGCATCAGGCTCAGATGTAGCAATTAAAATTTCATTTCTTGAATACACTTTATAGTATTTGAACTGTGGAACAGTTTTACTTGTGTATCTGTGGTTATATCAGAAGGTCTGAGCAGGGTTCTTACTGCTCAGGTGATGGGATTCCTTCCTTGTAGGCACAAGCTACAGGTACAGGTGATTGCTGTTGGGGCTGTGGGAGGCTTGGTGCTCCTTTCTGGAGCACTTTTACGGTTCTGCAACTGTGGTGTCTCTCCATATGCTTCTTCCTGGGGAAGTGGAAGTATGAAGATTTTCTCCCACCACAGTCCATAATGACATTTAGTTGCTGTATAGCATGACACACTGGTTTGTCTACCTACCTTCATAATAGACAGAATAATTGCATTTTCTCTGGCCTGGTTTTCCCAAGCAGTCTGAAACAATGATTCCATGAATACTAGAAGCTGATGTTGCTGCCAGGAGAGTGGTTCTGTTCTCCTTTTCCCTTATCCCTGGTGAGCTGACTGAGGTTAGAGGAGCCTGCAGGGAGAGGGACAAAAAGAGAGTAATTTTAGCCTGGACCAGCTCCCCTGGTGGGTTCACTGCATGGCTGCACAAACACTTGGGCCAGCACAAGGCAGGAAGGGCACACAGGGGATGAAACAAGTGGTCAGGAGGGGGAAAGATGAGAATGTTTCTTTTGCTGACACCACAGGAATAAATTGTTTGTGGAACTGTGGTCAAAGTACCTCACTGGTAGCCAAACACAGAAATGGCTCCCGCAGTCCCTGACCACCTCTGGGCTGGTCCAGATTCTTTGATTCCTCGAACCAGATGTCACTTTCCTGTAATTCTCCTGCTCAAAACAGAGATCTTTTTTTGCCACTTCCACATGTTTCCAGTATTGTAACAGAAAACACCGAGTATGTTGAAATAGAACAGTGCTGGTTTCCAAGTGCAACACTGGTGCTGCAAAAAGTTTAAATTTCAGGGCTTAGGAACCTTTTTGGTTTAAATTGGGTAGAATTGTAGGAGGTTTTAATTTTCCAGGATACACGTTCCTGTGACCTTGTTTTCAGCAAATGGTTGACTGGCCAATATGTAGTTGTTCTCATCAATTGCCTGATTTACATTTTGTTATTGCCATCATCTTTGTGTTCTTGGCTGACCTTTCTTTTTGGTTTTCAGAGGGTTTTTTTTTTAGTTGTTGTTTGGGGTGGTGCTTGAGGGTTTTCTTTGCATTTTGTTTTAGGTTTTAGAAAAAAAGGTCAGTGAGCTTAGAATAGTTGTAGGAATACAGCAAAAATGCCTGTTGGTCTGTAATCATAGTTCATCACTGGATGCAAGCATACACTTGACATATATACAGCCGATTGTGTTCATAATTATAAGGTAAATACTTCACAAAAGGTAATGGGTTTGCCACTTAATGACACCTTTTTAGATGCTTATAAGGGAATGAAAAGGAGAATACACCAGGATTACTTATATTAAATATTCAAGCCTTCTCTTCTTGACAGTCCTAATAAACTTCTGATGCTTGTCAGATGAGAATTGTAAAGGACTTTATAGATATGAGTAAAGTAAGGCATTAAACAACTCATCCCTTCAGTGGGATGGATGCAGAAGGGAAACACAAGCCGTCCTAACAGATTTCCCACAGCCCCACCTAGAAATGAAACCTAGATCCCCAATGGGCATTGAGCCCAGACACAATTAATGAAAAGGTGTTGGTGATGAACTCTCGGCTGTCCCTCTGCAGGCTTTCTTTGTGGACCACAACTCGCGCACCACGACGTTCATCGACCCGCGGCTGCCCCTGCAGAGCAGCCGGCCCACCAGCGCGCTGGTCCATCGGCAGCACTTGACTCGGCAGCGCAGCCACAGCGCTGGGGAGGTGAGTGGGGTCTGCTCCTCCTCCTCGGGAGCACCACCTGCTTAGCACCATCCTCTTTCACATCATTCCATGTGGGGAGGAGCGTGATTCTTCTGGAACAGTGCAGCAGTCTTCTGTAAGGATTTATTATTTTTTTCTGCTAGGCGTTGTTGGTTCTAATATGTATGAATTCAGAGGAAAAATATCAAACATGAGCTTTTCTTATTTTGAATTCGCAGTAACCCTACTTAACCACAGGAGAGCATCTGATCACAGATTACTGATTCCTGTATCCAGTATTTCACTGACAAAATGTGTATTGTCTAACATGGTGTCTGCCCAGTGTGTTCATCCATAACTGTGCAAAATAAGAGGGGGGAAAAGATGGCATGTGTGACTATAAATCTAGTTCTGCAACTTTCCCATGGAGTCATACCATATATAACTTTATCAGACTGTTACATGCCTTTGAATATGTATTTCATCTCTACTTTCTGATCAGAAATACATGGAAAACACTATTTTGTTATTATGTTGTTCACTGGCTGTCCCCAAATTGTTGTTGCACTTCCTTATACTTGTAACCTTGTATATATGCAGTGACTTGGACTTCAGTTGCACTTTATTAAAAAACCTCTATACTGTTGGCTGTAGGTTGTCTTTTCAGGAAAGGGCTATTCCATGACAGGAATTCAAGATAATACAATTCAGAACAGCAAGAGAAATTCTCTGATTCATCCTTTCCCTAGCTCAGTCTTGTGGCAGATGAAGGTCTGCCAGACCTCTGTTTCAGTGCAAACATCAATCTTGTCTGCCACTTCCCTAACAGGGCTTCTGCTGAGCTGCAGCAAGTGCCACAGAGCTGGCTGCATATCTTGTCACATCCTGTGTGAACATGGTTTAGTCAGCCCCCCTCCAGTGTCAGATATATTTTGCAAATAGTTTTAAATAGCATTCTCCATCATTTTAGTGATGTGTATAAGACAAGAAGTGCCTTCATGTAGCTATTTAGATCTTGAATAAGGTAAAGCAAGTATTTCTATTGTGATTAATTTGTAGCTGAGAAGAAATACATTTTTTTCTTGACTTTACCCAATATGCATCCAAATTCTCTTTATTTAAGCAGCATCCAATAGCTCTTCATTTAAAACAGGTGTTTGTGCCAGCCATGCTGCTGAAGTTATCAATGCTGCAAAATAAGTATAGTTTATCCAACAAGAAATGATCATATATATTGCATATACATAGTGCTGCTTACCTGTCAAAATTTCCCACTCCATCTAGATACATGAAATTCCTTAAGCCATGTTTCTAAATGCAATTTTAGAGGTGTTTCCTTGATATTGTTGTAATTGTAACTTAAATTGAGGTATAATTCCTGATTGGAATCTCAAACATAGCAATTCAATACAGTATTGCCATTCTAGGATAATGATGCAGTGGTGTTCTTTTTGCATATGTATGAGCCTGAACACTGGTTTTTCCTCTGCACTTTAGGGCTTATGTATTGCATATTGCATATTTGCATTTTTTCCCTGTTTTTAAGCTATTGCATAAAAGGAACTGCACACTATTGCAAAGAATGAGTACTTACTGAAAAAAAAAATCAAAATACTTTTCTTTGGCTTTACCTTGCCATGAACTTTGACGTTTTGAAGCCACTGACCCAGTTTTTACAGAGAGATGCTCTAAGGAAAACATGAACCAGTGTAAGGAATGCCTTTTTAGCTAAAGCTGAAGTGTAGTGTGAAGCTGGAGCTAATAATAATGGCATTCTTTTTCCAGCACATTGCCTAACAGGAAATAATTCTTCATTTTTCTGAAAGAATATTATGAGAGAGCAAAAAGGTCTTGGGAGATATCTTGGGACTTTTGCTGCTTTGTGATTTCAGAGATTGGATTTAAAAGAGCAACCTTTTATAATTACTTGATCTTTTGTAGTTAGATGTTTTAGAGATCTTTGAAGCTTGGGAGAGCAGTTCAAATGCTAACCATTACATGTAGGCAGATAAATGGAGAAGTAAACAAAGAGGTCCAGCAGGATGAAAAAGAGGTTGATCAAATGTTTTATAGAGATAAAATACTGAATGCCGAGAAATGTCTGAAACATGATGCAGTAAACTGCAGCAGTTGCCCTGACATAACAAATGCCTCTAAGAGCAATTTTATATTGTGGTTCTACCCTAAAAATTGTTCACATGCATTTTTTTTAAACCCAGGAGGTAAATAAAAGCAAAACAGAACAGTGTTTCTGAATTATTCTAGGAGCCATGCTTTTACCAATTTTGGACTTGTTTGCTTTGCCTGAATGTGAACTCAGTTCTTTATTCTCATTTGAAGCTTCAGCCACAAACTTTTTTCCACTTCAAATTTAGGGAAACTCTATTCATGCATAGAGGTGATAGAGGTGCTAATGAAGGAGCAGAATTTGGTTTCCAGAATGTTTCTTATAAAGATGTCCATGAATTATGAAAGACAAAATTAAATTACAAAATTAAAAAAGGTATCCCAGTTTTAATTTTTTGGTCTCTTTCCAGAACGGGACTGTTTAGAAATAGCAGTAGATTTTGCATAAGTCTTAATTCTTCCTATTAATGGGCCCAGTATGCTAAATAATGTTTTGCTGGTAGCTGTCCTAACAGCACAGCTGCTTCCTGCTGCAGTGGTTACTGGGGATAGTGATCGAGCAAAGCCTTGGTGTACGTGCTTGGTTTTAAGCTGTATAGATTCTCCCTTGTCTGTAGCTGAGTGCATGTGCTGGCACAGAGACCCTCACTGTGGTTACTTGCACGTTTTCAGGTCGGAGAGGACTCCCGTCATTCAGGACCCCCAGTTTTGCCAAGACCATCCAGCACATTTAACACAGTCAGCAGAGCTCAGTACCAGGATGTGGTTCCAGTGGGTACGTCAGCATCCACCCTGTCCGAGGAGTTCTCTGTCACTGAGGGGCGATGGCAGTGTGCACTGCTGTGGTTTCCAGGCACTTGGGATGGGTAGAAGTCACCATTTGTTAGGATCCTTCTGTCCATCAGCATTTCCCACTGTTCAGTTGGAACCTTCAGAGCTGGAAGTGTGCAGAACCAAGTAACTGCTGATGTATTTTACCTCCCTAGCTCACATACTCTGTGTGCTCACAGGATGAACTGAAGCCAGGTAGTCAGATTGTGGCCTAATTGGACTCCATGTATTCTCAGTGATTTTTAACTTCTTTTTTTTTCACAACTTCTGAGCATCTATTTTGGCAGGATTACAGAAAGTGTTAATCAGCTTGGAATTAGTCATTAGCTTAACTTCTGTTCTCAGTTACATACACACAGAGTTACTACTGTGCCACCACGTACAGAATTTAGCTTATTAAATCTAACAGCTGTCACATTGTGCTAAATCAAGATAAATTAATCTGATTAACTGTAACTGGTTCTTTGCACTGTGGCATGTTTACTTGAAAACCTCTGCCCATTTAAATCCTCCCCCTTGCCATGGACATGGTCTGCATGCTTAGCAGGCTCAGCCATTAATGAGGATTTGATAGGAGTGTTTCCAATGGCTGCTTAATGCTTGAGAATAGATTACAGTGCAGTCAAAACCAAGGTCCCTGCAATTCTAACATTAAATATTCTGGTTTGATCTTAGCTAAGAGTGTGAGTGCTAAAATATAATAGAAATTGCTAACAGAATTATAGCTGTTAGCAGTGGAAAGGATATGTCACAATGAGATTTGGTTTGTAATTAAGAAGTGTGTTCCTTAAAAGACAATAGAATTGGTAGCCTTGCATACAATAATATTAACCCAATACTTCTAAACTTAAAACTGTGAAGGTGAAGCATGTCATTATTGTTGAAGACTCAGAAGGAATGGCATCCTTTGTTTTGGGATCTCCTTGTTTCAGCACGATATTTTTGTTGATGTTTTCAGCTTACAATGACAAGATAGTTGCATTTTTGCGGCAGCCCAATATCTTTGAAATTCTACAAGAGCGTCAACCAGATCTTACCAGGAATCATTCACTCAGGTAAGAACATTAGTGAAGTTTGCTATGCCCATTTCAGTAAAAAATGCTAATGACAGTTACCTACTTTCATTAATTAACAGTGGAACATGTAGACTTCTGGTGCATTCAAACATATTCATAAAGCTAAGGGAAACAGTTGTTTACTGTATTTCTGTGTAACAGCCTGTAACAAAGTTGGGGAGAACAGAGGTAATGTTTTATTATCAAATAAAGGTACCTACAAGAAAATGTAGGGAACAACTGGCATAAGAGATTTGCTGATGTCTTCCTAATGTGCCAAGACAGCTGGATGGCACAGCAAATGTGCCCATTCATTTGGGTATGTGTACAGCTGGGAGCATGAGGCAGAATGGCATTTGGGTTTGTCCTTGTCTTAGTAAAGCACATTTACAGAAAGGCTGTCCTGACCTCTTGACATCTGGAGGTAATCTTACATCAATCAGAATTTTTGATGTCTCCAGAATGTACAAAATGGAATATCTACAGATTTTTGCACAGTGCAACAAGATCTGAGGAAGGATGACCTTTGTTCTGTGGTTGTTCTAACTCCCTCATATGTTTAGACTTGGAAATGGAATCACTGGCAGTTTGGATCGTAATGACCAGAGCTGAAATGAATGTATCTGTTCTTCCTTGGGCACTAAATTTAAAAGATGCTGGTTTTGATTGTTGGCAGTCTTTCCTGTGCAGTTTTGTGTTCCAGAGGCCTACCCACACTGGCTGGCATGGCAGCCAGCACTGGTACTCATTTTTTTTGTGTTCTGTGTTACTTATTGATCCCTTTTCCTCTGTGTCCTGCAAGTTCCCAAAATTCAACAAGCTGCCCTGTTCTGCAATTTCCCTATGTGTAGTATAAGAAATTTTGTTATGTGACTTCTACGTTAAAGACGTGGTTTGCCTTCTAAAGAAATCCTGCCTGCCAAGCCTGAAACAACATACTAGCAGAATACAAGGTCTCTAGAAAATACAGCAGTAATCTACAGTTTTCAGCATTTCAAAACAGTTGTACCATATCACTAGAGGCAAGTTTGTCCCACCAGGCTTGGTTTGAAATCTGCTGGGCAGTAGTATACAAACAGTTTCTGGTTGCTCGTGGTTTTATTGCTTCATATTCTTTTTCCCAGGTTGCTTGATTTCCTTCAGGCTGATAGCAGTCGGTGTAATTGTCTTCATGTGCGTTGTGTGGGTTTTTTTTAACAAATTAGAGCTCAAATTGCTCACGAGGCTTGTTGGTATTCCCCAATTCTGCTTCTACTAGAACCTCGCTTCCTGATTACAGATTCATAATTTCCCATAAACTGAGACTTTCTCAAGAAAAGAAGAGTTTCAGATTAAAAATGGAAGATCAGAGGATATGATACTGTTTTCTGTACCTCCTCATTTGCCTGAGATTATATATCCTACTGTACATTTACTTTGGGGAGACTGAAGATACATGCCTTAAGTAACTTGCTTCAGCAGAATAATTGGGGATTTTAATGAACATAGTTTTATTTTCCATTGAATGGGGTTGGTCAGAAAAGCCCTTCTGTTAAGCTGAATGGTTCCGTTCTAATTTTAGTATTTGAAGTTAATATCCTTCTAAAGCTGATACTTCAGTAACATTTTCATTTTTATAAAGATCCCAGTTCTATTTTTCCTACTTAGTCTTTTAAGACCCAGATTTAGCACATTATTGGAACCTATGTCTATTTGAGACATTGTGAGACTAATCAACTCCATGGACATTGCTGTAACACTTGATAAATTAAGACCTAAATGAAATGCTTCGGTATGAATTCTTTGTGTAATTTTTTTTGTATTATGATTAGTCCAACTGCCAGTAATCTCTTCCTTTGAGGACCTCAGTGCAGTTAAAGTGGAATGATAATGATATTAAGTAATATTATTATTAATAATATTGTAATTATTACATAGGTGAGGAGGAAAATCAGTATTTGGCCAGTGGAAGAGGACAAAGATAATTTGAAAAGATCTCTGACATTTTCTGTCTGAAATAATTTTTCATTCCCTTAAAGAAAGAAGAGATAAGAAGTTGAGAGTCTATTAAAATATAAAATGAAAGTGTGCTACATGTAGAAAATTGCTGTTGAAGAGGTTTCACAGTGGAGTGAGAACATTATACTTACATATCTTTGTTAGGCACGTTGCCAAGATTAAATCTTCCAAGCTACTGCAGGTAAAACTGAGAGGCTGCTAAATAATGCAAAAGGCTTCAGGCAAAGGCACCTGTTATACATTAAATATAATTTATATCTTAACGGAAGGTAAAAGGCATATATATTAAAAAAATATCACTGAAATCACAACTCTCACTGGTAACCCGAGGAAGTCATAGATTGCATTGATTTGGAAGGCTGCATATATTAGTTAACCCAGAAAATGTCTTCTAGTTTCTGGTGTGGCTGCCAACCAAATGCTAAGATAAGTTTTGTAATCCACCATTTATTTCCCTCAGTCTTGCCATTTGGACATCGATGTGGCTTCTGGAAATGTCCAGATGTCCCTGCCCTGCCAATTGCATGGAGTGTTTTTGACCTTCTTGTCACTGTTGGTAACAGGACATGTGGGAGACAGACCTCTGAGCTGAGCCAATGCTGCTGTTCTTATACAGAGGTCTTTACTTTTCTGTTTGTTTGGGGGTTTTCTCCTTTAGATTTGGGACAGGTTTTACCACGTGGGTTTGGTTCTTGTTTTCTTTTCCTCCAGAAGTGTAAAGCCAAATTAGAATTTTCTCTACTGAACTATCATACTGATAAAGAAGAAAAATGAAGGATGTACTCATATTTCAGAATGCAGGGAAAGCCTCTGCAGAGAAAAAGAATAGGAATCCAAGGAATTATATTCAATACAGATCCTAAAATTGTGTGTGTTACCATGCTCAGAACTTAGGATGCATAGACTCCACAAGAGTGACCAGATTGAGTCTAGGAGAAAGGATGTGTGCTTAAATGAAATAGAGGGGGGAAATAATATAGTGTTTTACTGGAAGATAGCTTAAATGCAGTGTGGTATGAAAATGCTGGCTTTAAAATCACAAGTGTGCATTGTAATGTATGTAATGTATGGCTTGTACAGGGATTCAGAAGAGACTCTTTAAAGAGTTCACTTTTGCAGTTGGGCAGTAGAAATGTCCTCTTACAAGTTTCAGCCTCATACTTTGAATTCAGACTTGGACTTGTGCATGAATTTGAGGGATTTTCTTTTTCTTTTTCTTTTTTTTTTTTTTACTGTTTGGGTGACTGTACTGCCTGCCAAGAGCATGAGCATTGAAGAATGAGGGCAACGGGAGCATCCTTCCTCAGAGCAAATTATCTTTTTGGTTGTAATGTTTTATTGCTCACGTGGACTTGCTGTGACAGGGAAAAAAAGTAGGGAAAAGCATAACCCAGAGGTTTCTATATACTCTGTACTTTTCCTTATTGCTGTGATACACATTGATGCCTTATTTGCAACAAGCATTTTGAAAGGCTTTTTTTGCTTACACAGGGAGAAGATCCAGTTCATCCGGACAGAGGGAACACCTGGGCTGGTGCGCTTGTCCAGCGATGCAGACCTTGTCATGTTACTCAGGTAGGCACTGCTGCTGCCCGTGCCCGTGTGGGACATGCTGTGGCAGCTGCTGAGGAGCTTTCAGGGAGCAGTGTGTGCTGGTGGTGTCACCCCATCATTTCCCCTTCTTCACTTCTTGCAGCTGGGAGAGCTACAGCTCCAGGCTCAGGTTTTATTTTCCTCGTGTTGTTGAAGGTCACACTTTTCACAGGGTGATGGAATATGAAAGGCAAGTGCAAGAGCGCTGTGCTTTTGATTTATATGGGTTTGCCCAGACCAACTTTAATTGTCCTGTTGCATCCAGCCCTGATGCTTAGAAAGGTGGTACAGCTCAGACCTTTATTCAACAATGTGCCTTGTGCTACTTTCAGAATGCATCTGTTTAGTTCTGTGCTTTGGGAAGTGCCTCTTTGTAAAGGCACATGCTTGAGAGGTGTTGTTATTACTTAATGTCTCACTTGCCTCTTCACTTTGCTCTCAAGCATTGTCCCTTTTAGTATAGGCAATATTCTTACTGACTTCAGGAATTGGGAAGCTGATTGTTTTACTAGTTTTCATTTAAGCTATTAACTCTACAAATCAGGCAATTTTTTTGCTGAATTTAAACCCTTTTATCTTGATTCTATGCTCTCATCTGCTTTAAAAGTGCATCAAGAAATTCACGGGTGCCTTTAAAATTGAATCTAGTGAAATACAATTTACATTAATAGTTATATTTTGAGGCCAGGTTGAATAATGATAATCCTTTCTGGTCCCTAAATCTCCAGATTATTACAGCTATTTTTAAAAAATGACGTTTTAAATCTATGTTTGGGCCTTTTTGACATGTAAATATTGTTTTTTTAAAAACTTTCAAGATTTCTATGTGTAGCTTGGAGGAAAGCATCACATGGACATAAAAAAAACCTGTCAGAAAGGACCCATTAAAAAAACATCCACATTAAAAAGTCTAGATATTTGTTTGGTGAACAGATTTAGTAAGAAATGTCTTTTATTTGAACATTGTTCTCATTGCATTGGATAGTATAAGATTGGCTTGCAGTTCTTTCTATAGCTCAATTTTTGAAAATAATTTTTACATATTATCGCAGCAGTTTGTTTGTGTCATGTTTCATATTCAAAATACCTGTTGATACCAGATCCATTCATATTCTGTCCCTTTTTGGATTTGCTTGTGTCAAACTTGGGAAAAGACTGAAATTTTTTCATATCTATATATGCATACGTAAACACACACACACAGATGCAGTGATTAGGCTGCAAAACGTTTGGATTTTTTTCACCTAAAAAGTTGTGTATCAATAATAGATAAAGCATGAAGTAACTCAGCTTGAACAGGCAAGGTGTGATACCTGTTATAATTTAAGTACCAGGAGTGTTATTGAATGTAAAATGTTATGCTAACAAGCTTACCAGTCAATACACTTAAAAAGTTCAGATGTGGTTCTTAATCCTGGAGGCTTAGAATGTTTCTGAATAAGGTTATTGACCCCTTTGTAATGAGAACATTAAAAAAAAAAAAAGAGGAAGGCTCATGAATTTTCAAGGCTGATTAACTATATTTTAACCTTGAGAACAAATACCCAAACAGCAGTTAATGCTTTCCAGTACTTTCAAAATCTGCTTCAGAAAATGGCAATAAAATGTTTTGTAGCACTCTAAGTGTGCACAGTGGAAATAGGTGACTACCAAAGAAAGCAGGTTGATCACTAGAGATTTATCCCTAGAAAGTGAAACCTGCCATTTATTTAAATAAACGTGTTCTTTCTTCTTTGCTCCTTTTTGCCAGCTTGTTTGAGGAGGAAATAATGTCATATGTGCCGCCACATGCCTTACTTCATCCCAGTTATTGCCAGTCCCCGAGAGGTTCGCCTGTGTCCTCGCCTCAGAACTCTCCAGGTAAGCTGCTCCAGGCAAAGCTTCTGCAGGGGCTCCATGAAACCCCTTCTCATCCTTGATAACACAAAAATCTAGAACTATTTTTGAGCAAAGTCAACAAGTACAATTGCATTTGACTGTCAGACCTGAACCTTTGCCTTGGGCTCACAAGATGCTTTGCTGGGTGTATGACAACTTCAGGAGCTGTGATTTTGTTCTGACTTGTAAAAAAACATGCAGACTTGTTTCTTACTGTTGTGAAACAACTAAATCACTGCTCATGCCAGCATCCTGATGCCTGGAGAATTAAAAGCATGGATCTAATAACTGTACATTAAAATGGCAATGTAATGGGGCTGTGGGGCAACGAGGGACAATTTTATACTGCAGCTGTCTGAATATTCATGTCACAATGGAATGAAGCTGATATTTGAGATTCTAACTAAATTGGAGATCAGAACTAAATTATTGCAAGTTTGACAAGTTCTGTTTGAAGGCCATGTTGATAGATGTTGCTATGCTTAGTTTCCTCAAGATAATAGATAAACAATTCGGAAGTGGCTTATCACAAATTTGATAACAAAAGTATAGATAAAGAGAGAACATTTGGATGTAAGCAACTCTAGATAGTTCCAGACAACAAAAATTTTTTATCAGAAAAAGAGCTGTGATTTTCATGGGCATTTCCCAGTCCACAATAATAAAAAGCTTTGCCTTTTCATGGAACCAGATTAAATGCATTCATAAACATGTGGTAGCTTTTCTTGCTGTTGGACAAAGGACCTCTGTAAAATCTCTCTGAAGAAACTATCTGAAGACCTTTATGATCTTATAGCATTCTGCAGAACAGTGAAATACAATATTCACATTTATTAGTACTTTCAGTGTGTGTAAGGTTTAGATATAACTGTTTCTCTGTATTGAATAGAAGGGAATAATCTGCATGTATGCATCTTACTTCCAACTGCAAACATGGCAGTCTTTTACAAACAAAACCAGTTTTGGCTTCCAGAGTTAAGATTTCTTAATCACTGGTACCTGCACCAAAGCATGCTGGGTATGGCTTCATTCCAACAAAGTAATTTCAAAATACATTCAGTCTTTAACGTGTGATATTCTTATTTACTCACAGTAGCAGCAGATAGTAGAGAATGAACAGTAATGTTTTTTTTCTCCCTAAGACTGTAATCTCTCTTCTGGCTCATAGAAAAATATAGAGAGGCCATTGAATCTCTCTGTCAGTCTGCAAGCATGCACGTTTGTGTTGGTGCACAAATGACTTTTTTGATGAGAAATTGTAAATAGCCCATGTTTCTGTGGAGGCTCTGTGTTTTCTCATCAACTAAGCTGGCTGTGCTGCACTGCATGAGGTGGGGTGTTAAGGATCCATTGTTCAGATCAGTCACAATTATTTGTACTTTCTCCTCTGGGAAAGATGAATAGTCATGAAGCTACTCTTTATATCTGCTTTAGAATATAACCTCTTTGAAAATCGAGTGTGATTATCACATCTCTGGTAGTTTTTAGCTCTTCCATTAACATCTTTTGTTCCCAAGGCGGAAGTAATAACTATAATTGCCCAGGAATTTCTTGGCATCTGCATCTGATTTGCAGTGAGGACTTGTCATGAGCTGACAGAACATTATGATGCTGATTTCTGAACCATGAAGCAATGTGTTATCAGATTCATGTTTTGTGGTACCCTTCAAAAAAAAAAATCCAGCTTCTTTCAGGGGTTAACATGAAAGTATATTTTTGTTGCCTTTTTCTGATGACTGCATTTTTGTACATATGACCCAAAGCAAAACAAACGAGGGGGAAAAGGCCAATAGTTAAAAGGCTGTTTACAGTTTCTGTAAGTTTTCAGGCGATTTCAGCTGAGTGTGCCTTTAGAAACTCTTGGTGCTCTCAGTGAAAGAGGAAAACCACTATAGATGAATCCATGACCATGATCTGTTTTTCCAGAGTGGTCCTTCACGTTCCTTTTGGAGCCCTGCAGATTCCATGATTTTTACTATTCCTCCCACACTTCACTTCAAGCCTGGAACAAGTGCCAAGTGTCTTTCTGGTCAGACAGGTCTGTTAAAGACCTGTTAAATGGCGCTCAGTGTTGTCAGTGAGCTGTCTCTGATCCCTGCAGAGATAGACTCTGCAGCTCCTTGCAGCGCCCACTTCCGCAGGATGTGCTGTCGCCTTTTCTGTCAGACCCATGGGCTTTGTGGCCGCCCTCCTTCCCCTGTCTGTGCCCGCAGGCTGAACGGATGCAGCTCCTCTCTTCTATTACCTGAAACCTTACGTTCCCATGCCTTCCCCCACGGTACCAATCAAGGTTTCTGTATTGGCTTAGCGTCGTGCAGGAAGCCAAAAATAAACTTGCATGAGGAACTGAGTTAAAAGACAGAACTCTGCATAAAAGTCCTGCTAAGCTGTTCATTTATGCTTTCAGTGCATTAGAGGTGACCAGTAGTTCTACATAAGTAGTTGGCAGCTTACGTGTACTTTAGGGCATGAAAAATTGTAAACATCCTCCAGATTTTTTATGTTGGATGTCTACACAGCCATGCAAGGAAGGAGTTTAACTGCCTCTTTGGTACCCTGCTTCACAATCAAATCAGTGGAAATAATTTATCCAGGGAGGCATTTAAAATCCTAATGATGGCCATTTTCAGAATAGATCAGACTAAACACCTAATGCAGTTGAAGGATATGCCTTTTTTTTTGTGTACAGATCTCATCTCTCCTTGCTTTTAAGAAACTGATCCTTAAAAACACTTTTTCAAAATTAAATTCACTTACATGACCATCATGTATGTTTCTGCAGCCACAGATTAGAAGTTCCATAAACTTAAATTTGGTAGTTTTCCCATTTTTCCTATATTTTTCTTCCTTCTTACTTCCCTGCAGAAAAACTTCTATTAAGGAATTTTCAAATATTTTCGTCCTTCTTCCTGGTGTAGTCAACAGGGGTAATGCAGAGTCCAGACTGTTTATGCTTCATTTCTGAGTTGTTGTTTTCCTGATAATATTGAAACCAGAACAGAACATTTATCGTATGAACTATTATAAAGGTTAGACATAAAGTGTAGTTGAAAAAGAAAAAGGAAAGTCTTTCTAGTTGCTTGTGCTGTTTTTTTTAATCCATCTTTTGCATTGACCTGGATTTGCTCTTTTAAGATTTACTTTTGAAAGATGATACTATTGGAAGTGAGCAACCAGAAAGTCTTGGATGCAGAGCAGATTTGAAGATATGCAGCTTTTACTCTTTATAAAGGTGACTAAACCAAACACATACCATGCATACCTTTTGCTATTAAGGAGTCTTTCCAGTAGCAGATGGGACATCCATCAGTTCATGTCACTGCAGCTCATTCTTTGCTCCTTGCTCCCTGCAGGTACTCAGCGTGCCAATGCCCGAGCTCCAGCTCCCTACAAAAGAGATTTTGAAGCCAAGCTGAGGAACTTCTACAGGAAGTTGGAGACTAAAGGATATGGACAAGGCCCAGGGAAATTGAAGTACGTTGAAGCAACTCATGAAACTGGATTTCTTTTTCGGCAGCTTGCCTTGCCTCGCACATCTGCAGGCTTCTTCCCATTAGAAGGAATGCAGAAGTTACGGTTACCCAGGCATTTCTGGGAATACAAAACCTGTAATAAAAGACTTAATGCCAGCATGTGATTCATAGCAGAGAATACAGCAAGTTCTGAGCACCTCTGTGCTTCCTCCAACTGTGTTTTTGTACAGACAGTATTACCAATACGGTGCCAAAAAGAGCTTTGGGAAGAGGCCTGCAGAACAGGAGGCATCTGAATTCTTCCATTATAGCAACTGCTATGATATAAACAGTTATATTTTCTCATATCTTTTTCCACTAAAAAAAAATTAGCTAGGACTATCTTTTGTACATCATTGCCTGTCCTGATAGCATAGTCCTCTTTAGTAAAAGAGGATTCATACATTAAATGTTATTAAATTTTAAGGATTGCCTTTAAAAACTGCTAATATTTTTATTTTAGCACTGAATGCTAGAGTGCTTGGAGTGAGGTCTTCCCTCCTTCATTTATCTGCTAATCATGTGATTACATACTGTTATATATAAGGATTATCCTCACAAGATACTTCCAAAATTTTGTAAATTTCCAAGTCTTGTGCCAGTTATCAGACTCATAGCCATGAGGCACTAGAACATGATTTAATAATTTCCTCTATTATAAAAGGGGGTTTTCTGTTTGGTTTTTTTTTTTTTTTTTTTTTTTTTTATTTCCTTCAGCCAGTCACTTCTCTTATTCTTCAGAAATCTGTGCAAAGCTTTATTCATGCGAGCTTGTTACAAGTTTTGCAAAACCGAAATGGGATTAAAATGGTATTGTTTATACATGTCTTAAGAGGCAAAGGTTGAGCAGTGTCTGCCTAGAATATAATGAAATCATAAACAGTTAAAACCTTATCTATGAAAGCTTTGTCCTGAGTGCTTGGGCAAATAACTGCTCCCTATAATATTTGTTCCATTTCTTACACCTGTTTTTCCATGTCCTTTCTTCCCTGACCTATTTGCCATCACGCTGCAGATTTTTAGGCTGTAGTTTGACATGTGAATGGAACTTTTCTCTGGGTTGCTTTCCCAGGCTAACAGTGCTGATTCAAGCAATCAATGCTGTAGATTCAAAGCAGGGCTCAGCACAACTCCACTGCTGCCCGGGTCCTCTTGTTGCCCAGGTCCCCGCTCAGTTCCTGGGCTCTCTCCTCGCATAATGGCTCAGTGCAGTCACTGAGCCCTGCAGGGGCTTTGCAGGAGGCTGGGCTGGGTTCAGCTGCCTTCCTGCAGGCAGCAGCAGCTGCCGTCTCATGGGCACACACAGTATTTGGATATAAAGCTAGTGAAGTTCCAGGAAACTAATTAAACACAATTTCTTTTGGCAGATGATAAAATGTTTAAGTAAGGAGGATTCTTTCACCTCTTGCTTTAGATCTTTATAACACTTCCTCATTTTCACAATTTTTCTTTCAGAAGGTACATTGCGGTTTCACATGTGATGCTTCAATGAGGTTTTGTACAAATAATTGCCATTCCTTCTAGACTTTTTGTACCATCACACACTCAAGGATAATGCAGGGATGTGTGTTTCTGGGTTTACCCTACTGTGATTTGCCATGGTTTTATCTTTTTCTGTGTGAAGAGATTGATTTTTACAGGAAACATTAGATTCCTGCTCACAGTAAAACTCACTTAGGGGCCTAGCTTTACAAAAGGATTTCAGACTTAATGAAAATGCCACCTTCAGGACCTTTCCCCTTAAGACTTTAATTTTATGAAGAACCAAGGTAAACAAACAAAACTACTCTTCTTTGTAAAAGGGACATTTTATTGAAACCTAAATGGGAGCATTGGAGGAGATATACTAACAGGAGCTTCCTGATCTGGATAAAATTATCCAGCAGAAACCGGTGTCTCTGAAATCACCCTGTTACTATCCTGCAGTGTAAATAGATGTTTCCAAATGTGGTTCATGTTCACAAATTGCTGTTTCAAAATAATTTTTCCGTTCAGATTAATCATCAGGAGAGATCACTTGCTAGAAGATGCCTTTAACCAGATCATGGGCTACTCAAGAAAAGACCTGCAGAGAAATAAACTCTATGTCACGTTTGTTGGGGAAGAAGGGTGAGTAGAACAGGGAAGTATCTGTGGTCTGAGAACTCAGTGTCTTGCAGCTCCTGTCCCACCAAACTTGTTGTGTAGAGTTAAAAGAGGAAGGACTGCAGTCAGGAAATGCCACATGCATAAGTCTAGAACATACAGCTGTTCAAGATGGCTTCTTAAGCATTTTGCAATGTAACATATCCTGCCTTTGCAGAAGTAATGTGAATTTTCCCAATAGTTGTTGTGTGTTTCAGAATGTTTCTGGAAAAGCAAATTAAAAACCAAACAGCTTTCTTGTGTTATTCATATTTCTTTTCTCTCAGTGCAGTTGTGTCTCCAGGGCTTACCAAAAGACAGGTGCCATTTGTTGGAGGGAGAGTGCTTTCAGAGTAGGCTATGGGCTCAATCCTTAATTTAGCCCTTGTCTGAGGCACTGGGAGCAGAAAGTCCTCAGTGCTGCAGGAGGTGCTCACTGACTCTCCAGCCCGGGGGCTTACATTGCAAATAAAAGCAACTGGGCTGTTGCCAGTTGTTAAAAATACCCAAATATTCCCCAGGCTTCAAAGTCACATTCAGAGAACGCTCAGTCTGTGTCTAATGAAAGTCTAATGTGTTACAGGTTGTGAGATGTGCTTTGCAAAGCAAGATATGGTTAGATTTCCTTTGCAAGTGAAACTGAAACAATGCATTATTTGCTGCTTTTGTCTCTTGATTTGGTAGGTCTTAAAGCCCACTTGTCTGTTTAAATGGTTTATGAAAATGTTCGTAAATACATTAAAACTTTTATTCTGTGATATTCTGATATTCAGAAAACTGCAGCACAGCTCTTGGAGTGCTGTAGTGTGTGCTATTGCCACGCAGTGTGTGAGTCTTTAAAATGCAAAGTTGTAATAGAAACATCTCTTACAAGATTAGATAAAATTAGTATGTCTTTGAAAACCTCTAAATCCTGCTGTTTGTTTAAAGTTTACCCCGAAGCACTTAATGTTAATAAAGACCCAGTGAAGTCTTAAAATAAAGAAAGTTGACAGCTGAGAGCCAAGTGTGGACTTGTTCATATAAATAATATCACCGTGCTGTCTGAGGAAAAGCTCAGAACTGGAATGGCAAGGCTGGTGCACAATGAGATTGCACTGTATTGACAAAGGAGGGTGGGGATGCAGGAGCAAGGCCTGTTTCACACAGCCCCTACCAACCTTTACTTTCACAGCTACAACCTCAAATCACATTTAAAAATGAAAGGGAAATTTTAAAAATCCTACATGAGATATTGATCCGGATACACTATCTCCTTTCATCAGATGTCAGACTTTTGCATTTCACCACTCAGCAACATGAAGAGTGACCTGGAAATGAGGGTGACACCTCTTGTCCCCATTATATCCAGCTTTACATGAGACTCGAGCCTTAATGGAAAAGAATCAGTTAATTAAGAACAAAGTCAAATTAAAATGACGTCAATCCTTTGTTTACACATCTGTATTTTTAATGAAGAAAGGATGTGTGCAAACAGTATTGTTTCATCAGAGATGGTGCAAGGATATGTATCACATCCAGGTACTCATTTGGCCAAGTGAAGAAAGACAGGTCAGGGTGGAGGAGAAGAAGAGTACTGAAAGTTAATTGCTTCCTATTTGCTCCTCCTTTTTTAAGATTTTAAGTAGGGGTTTGCTTTTGCATTTCTTTTCCTCTTGGTAAAGAGATGTAAGTCATAAAGTAATGGGTAAGGAAATACTTACATAATACAACGTTTTAGTAACTATTGATTTATTAGTGTATAAAATAGTAATTGGGGCAACTCAGGGTTATTGCTGTACAAGTGATTTCCGTCATAAGTCTCGTGTTTATCTTCCTCAAATCTTCAGTTTCTATATTCATAAATTGTGATGCTCATTTAATGATTTTTATACGCTCGTAATTCATGTGGTGATACCTTATGAAGATTTAGATAGAAAGAATATTGTTCCTTGTTTTTCCTGAGTTCTTTGAACTACTAGGAGAAGCTGCTTTGCATTTAAGAGTGGTGAATCTGAAGTATTAATGGTGCTTCCTAGGAGACATGAGTCATGTTGCCAACAACATATTACTCTCCTGAATATCCAAATGCCCCACAGTTGCAGCTGTTGTGTGGTTGCATACCTCTCGTATGAAGTTTTCTCGCCCTTGTGCCAAGCCTTTAATTGTAGGATAAATCTGACTGGCAGTGCAGGACTCTCATGATTGATTTATTTAACATGACTCACAGTAACTGCATAGAGAGGGAGTTGTATGAAATGGCTGATAGTTAAGCACAGTTCCCTTTCTATCTCAGGATTTCATAGTGTATCTGATTATCCCAGAAGTTTGCAAAGGTCTTCCAGATGACCCTTTACTTGATCCTGGTATTCATGCCAAGATTAAGATCCAGCAGTTGTCCATGGTATCAAACCATTTTTGAGTATTTTTTTCTCTGATTTGTTGATGGAATCTCCCCCTTCTTGCTGGGGTAAGAATCTGTTTCAGTACTTCCCTGCTGCAGCTTAACAGAAGTGAAATGCTTCCAAATGACTGAAAGGAAAATGTTTTTTATTCAGCTGAGGAAAGATGATTTGTCCTTAGCTTGATAATGGCACTTAGCCTTTATTTTCCTGACAACTTCATCCTCAAAAACAACCCTCATTTGTAGTTGTCTTCTGTAAAAGTTTATGAGCCAAAACATTTGTAGCAGAAGTTCTCTGTGAAAGCTGACCTTCTCTGTGGTACTTCTGTCTGTGCAATGTCTTAGTACTTCAGTTAAATATTAAATCTTTTCTCTATAAAAGATATATCTTTCTCTCTATTTGTCAGGGTTATAATATCTCTGTTCCCCACTGGAAAACCCCTATTTTTCTGTTTTCCAGCTCTAATAGAGCATTAACCTAACTCATTTCACTGGTGACCTGCAGAGTAATGTCACATTTCAGTCTCAGTGCATTGTCAGCAATGAGTTTGTTTATCGTTCAGGAAGAAGGGGTTATTTAGATTCATTAGAACTGGAATCTTGAAATAAGGGGGAAAAAAAGAAAACAACAACAACAAAAAAAAACAACAAAGGAAGTGCACTCTCCAAAAGACATTTAAATACACTCAAGTTTGGAAGACAGACAAGAAAATTTAGACCAAGAAGCATAAATCACTGAAGTAATCTCAGATTATATTGCTAGGGAGAACAGAAATATTATCCCTCAAATTGTCCTATGGTTGCAAGTCTGCAAAGACAAAATAGGACCATTGTTTATTTTCATTGTTAATTTGTCAAGATGCAGATAAGTCAGATTTTGGCTCTTTTCATGATTTTCCTCCTCCCCATCCCCACCACCCCCAATTATTTGGTTATATTCCTGTGGCAAAGAGGCCATTGGAGCTGGAGCCAAAGCTTTTTTCTGAGAGCAGCCCACACGGAGAATTTAATTCCAGTCCTCCAAGCCATTCCGTTTTACAGTAGTCCCTTGAGAGTTCCACATACTTTGGCATTAGGCAATCTGCACGGATAAGGGTTTTGGTTAAAATCTTACGAAATTTTAATCAAAATATAGTGTAAGGAATGTAGATTAAAAAAAAAAAAGTTTCTTGCTTCGTAGTAATGTCAGGTTTCTCTTTAAAGGTTGGACTACAGTGGACCATCAAGAGAGTTTTTTTTCCTGGTGTCCAGGGAGCTCTTCAATCCATATTATGGTTTGTTTGAATATTCAGCCAACGATACCTACACAGTACAAATAAGTCCCATGTCTGCTTTCGTAGACAATCACCATGAATGGTAAGAATTATTTTCTTTATGTTTTTCAGATACATTTTCTGTTATTGCCACTGTAGAACAGCTGCTCAAATATGCTCAGACATGTGACACAGAATCTGATCTTTTTAACCAGCAGCAAAGCAATTGCATTTCTTTAGACTTCCTTGATTTTGGTTTCTCTTGTGGTTTTTAAATGATCTTATTTCTCACAAGGTCAGCAAAATTATGATTTGGAACATGTATCATGGGATTGTCTCACAACACAGCTCCCTGCATTTCTTGTACATTAGCAGTCATTTCATGAAAGCAATATTAACCTCTAGTGTATTAGAAAAAAACAAGAAAAAATAACAACACATTGAGTTTTTGTCAGCTAAGGAGATGAAGGGAGGTTTCAGGCACATATTACTGTATGTAATTTGTTTGAGTCTTCCTAAAGAGCACAGAGATCTCTTCAGTGGAAAAACCCCGACATACCTATTGAAAATAAATCTGTGGTGATATCTTAATTGGGGGTAGGAGGAAGACTGCTGATCACACAGCTTTGAAACAGTCTGTACATTCACCCATGCTTCTAAAATAGTTGTGGAGGATTTTTGCATAATCCCATTTTCACAATTATAAGCCAGTTTAAATCACCCTCAGTTGATTTAAGCCATGGCATCACCATAAATCTGTAAAGCTGTGCTTTACTATTAACAGAGAATTCTGCTGTGTAAGTAGTTGGATTACATTAATAGTGGAGTGACAGCTGCTCATCTCTGTAGGACAGATAGGCACTGAGCTCTTATTTTTTGAAAGCCGGTTATGAAGAATGAGTATCAGAGGGGAATCTCATTACTAATTTTACAAATGAAAAGAAAATTAACTGGTTGGCAGTTCAGTTAGTTGAAGCAACCTGCCTGTTGAACTCCAGTCCATCAAGTCTTTATTGGAAAGGCAGAACAGCTTGGCATAGAGGTGAGAGAAAACCTTTATATGCAGCTTCTGCCAACGTTTTTTATTCATCCCTGGCTTCTGCAGTGCTGGACCAGAGACATTGGGAATGAAGGAGGCATTACCCCATCTCTTTCAGGGAGTACTGGTTTTGTACAGCCCCAGGGGGAATTCAGAAAATGCAGTTGTGACAAGCAATTTATACATGGAAAGGGGAAGGCTCTGCATGTCACATCCTCATCTTGCAAACATTGTACAGGCAGGTAGAATAAAGCCTTGTTTTTTCCAAGAAAAACGTTGTAAAGGATACATAAACAGAAAGTTCAGGAAACATTTACTTTGAAAAAAACCACTAGAATTTAATCTAGTTCTAGAATTGTGGAAGAGTGTTCACAGTGGAGCTTGATTCTCATGGGAATATCTGAAAAGACCTTCCTATTTCAAGGTTGCTGCCATCTGATCTCAGCCTTGGCAAACTTCCTTCTTACACACCCAACAAAATGAAGATAGTAAGGGAAGAAAGAGAGAGGTGAGAGAAGGAGATTCAGATCCTGTTGACATAGAGCTGGAGAGCACTGCAATACATGAAAAGCTTTCTGGCACTGTTTGTGAAAATATACATGGAACTCCTTAACCACAGTCAGAAGAGGGAGCAAGGAGCCACTGTAGGCAGCAAGGACAGGCAGCATGAGCTGTCAGGCTGGGAAAGAGTAGAAAAACCTTTGGCCTCTCTATAACATGACAACAAATTAATCCTGTAGGGGTGTGAAATAAAAATAGGCAGTGGCTATCATTTTGGGAGATAATGCATTTATAAAGTGGCTGCTCTGGCAGGGGCTGATTTAATTAAATATGGATTTGACATTTTTGAGCAGTTGTAACTTAGGTAGCCAAAGGATTCTCTACACCCTGCAGACTTGCTTTTTTATGTTATTTTTTTTCTCTGTGCCTCACTGAGAATGTTAAAGAAACCCAAGAAATAAACAAAAGTACCACAATTTAGACAGAGCTGTCTGATTTAATAATGCTGTTTGGAAATACATGCAAGTTTTGATGACAGAGCAGTGTACCAACCACAAAGTTTCAGTATCACGACTGTAACTCTTTCTCTTCCAGGTTCAGGTTTAGTGGTCGAATTCTTGGTCTTGCTCTGATACATCAGTATTTGCTGGATGCCTTTTTTACAAGACCCTTTTATAAAGCCCTCCTCCGAATGTGAGTAGAATTGCTCTGTCTCATCTTTCGTTTGGTTCCTTCCCCATCAATGATGCCATTTTGTGTATGGATTATTTATGATGCTTTATTGACAAAGGAGACAGGCTGTTGTTTCTAATTTAATAAACTGATTTCAATCCATGAATTTTTGGAAAAATTTCCTCGTTTCCACTACCTCAGAATGTTGTTTGTGATCAGTATGAGAACCTCATGTTTTGTTTTAGCCCTGTTCCCACCTTTCTTCTGCAAAATCTTAGATTTGAAGATGTACAAAGCAATGCTGTGGGCTTATTCCAGATATTAATAGAGTTCTTATTCATTTGTCATGTAATGACTCACAGATAGGGAATGAATCACTTCTTAACTTAGACTGCACCATCCATTCTCAGAGGTAGACTGATTGTTGGCAATCTCCATTTTGAGAAGCTGTACTTTGATAGACTTCAGACTTGGTTTCCAGAACTAGTGCTTCTGTTCTGGCTGAAGCAATGAGAGCTGTGCTTGCTCAGCATGTCTGCAACCTAAGACCTAATGAACTTAAGGTGCTTTATGTTTTATTTGAAAGCTGGTTTTGAGAAGTCTGGAAGCTTTTTTTTTTCTATAAAACATTGCATGTTCCAGTAGTGGGGAATAATTTATCCAGTTCTACTGCACATATATTTTACAAACCCCTAAGTGCTAGCAGCATCATTTTAGTAATAAGGACAAGGAAAGGGAAAATATGACAAAAGGTAAAAAGATATTTCTGTGGTAAGCTGGAAATCGAAGCAGTTCAACAGATGATGAGAGATGAGGCAGTGTAGCCATATGAACAAAAAGGACACTGCTTGCTTGCTAAAAAAATTCTTGCAATTTCTTTTATTATCTGAATTCTTTGTCTCTTCCTTGTATGTATTTTCATAATTCCCAAATATGTTTCACAGGAAACATGGGGCAGACTCACCATAAGCTTAAGAAGCAAAGTGTCTTCAAATTAAATTCTGGAGTTTTGTATATTTACATAGTGATTTTGTGTTGTACAGTAACTGCTGTTACCAGGCAAATAAACAGAGATTTGAAGTTGTCCTCTTTATTGATGTTTCTCTTGGCTCCCATTCACAGTCTGTTTTGTCTGAGTTTAGTTACTGAGCACAGGCTGCTGCCATCATCTGTATTTGTGTGTTTTCTTCTTCTTTCTTCTGTCAGACTCTGTGACCTGAGTGACCTGGAATATCTGGATGAGGAATTTCACCAGAGTTTGCAGTGGATGAAAGACAATGATATACATGATATCCTAGATCTCACGTTTACTGTAAATGAAGAAGTTTTTGGGCAGGTGTGCAAGATTCTTCATTTCCTTGGTGGTGCATTCTAGTGCTAGTTAAACCTTTATTTGGACAGAAGAGAAAGTGTCCCTCTATGCTGCTTTGAACTTGTATTTTAAAAATTCCTGCTGGTGAAACCAATGTTGAAATCTAAGGAAGAATTATTATTATTATTACCCGGTCAAACATGTTTTTCTGGTTGAGGACGTTTTCTGGAGAATATCTGAAATATCAGACTTTAGGATTGCTTTGCTAGAAGTAGTTTAGCTGAATTTAATTGTAGCAAATTTGCCATTCAAAGGTATTGCAACACCTTTGTTAAGGTATTATTCAGAAAACTTCAGTACTTTAATCACTGTAAAGATTGTTTTCTCACCTTATTCTTAATACTAATTATGAAGGTTCCTCATACTAAATGGAATTTTAAATATTATTAAAAAAAGAATCTTTTGTATGTTCTCTCGCTTCTTGTATTCCAGTTCACTAATCAGGCTTGGTTAGTGATTTTGAGGAATTTCTTTGACTTAAAAATTATAATTATTACAATTCCTTCTTTTGTCTTTATAATAACTGTGTTGTCACTTGGTCATTTTTGTCCCAAGATCACAGAAAGGGAACTAAAGCCAGGAGGTGCCAATATCCCAGTCACTGAAAAGAACAAGAAAGAATACATAGAGAGAATGGTGAAATGGAGAATTGAGAGAGGAGTTGTACAGCAAACAGAAAGTCTAGTTCGTGGTTTCTATGAGGTAAAATGCTCTAAAATGAAATTTACTGTCTTTCTCCTTCCAAAATAGTTTTCTCCTCGTATACATTTCCAAAATATGGGGTCCCAAATACAATCAGGAGTGCCCTTGCAGATACTGGAAGGGGAAGGGAGGGTAAAAAAAATTTTCTTAGTCATTTATGTATGGTTATGTGTCTTCTTTGCACTGGACAGTATTCTCAACCACTGTATGATTATCACTGAATCCTCTCTCTGTTTCTGCATTGGGTCTCTGGGACTTGTTTGTTTAAAAAGACAAAACCTGGATTCTGAATTACCTTAGTAGCAGACTTTATGGGGAGGCACAACTCAGTCAGCACATGAAGAAATGGTGCTATGCATTTTATTTCCTTTCACAGGTGGTTGATGCAAGACTGGTGTCTGTATTTGATGCCAGAGAACTGGAACTGGTTATAGCTGGAACAGCAGAAATTGACCTGAGTGATTGGAGAAATAATACAGAGTACAGAGGAGGTAACTTGAATTTTGACTTGCTCAGTTGGAGTGTTGGGGACTGTGGAACTACCCAGTTCCCAAGACAGTAAAGAACCATCACATGAGATATATTTATAGTAACTTTTGAACTTCTCTGGTTAAGTTAGTATTAGGGGAAGGTAATTTGTCCATTTCAATTTGCTTCATTGCATCCCCTTGCAGCTCTTCCCTGGCTGTTCTTGCCCAGAGAGCATGACAGAACACTATTCTCTACAGAAAGTACCATGCCCAGCTGCACCTCCCAGACTTGGCAGAGAAATGGAAATGGTGGCCATTCTTAGTCAGATATTCCTCCTTTTTTTTTTACACACTCAAAGGTGACAGAAAATTAGAAGAAATCCCAGTGGCTGAGGCTAGTAGTTGAGATAATTTGAGAACAACAGAAGATCTGAGAACTGTGAGAGAGATGGTTGCAGCATCATCTGTAGCTTTGGATAAATAAATAGCACAGTATTGGAATATTTCAAGAATTGCCATTCCTGTTAGTGATTGATTAATGGAAGAAATGTTTGCACAAGGGATCTCACTTCTTTCTGTCATTCTCTGCCTTTAGGATATTTAAACATTCTAGGGTATTTTTCTCTCACCTCCTGCCTTTTGATGCCATTGGATAAAGAATATGGCATTATTGTGACTCGGGCTAAACTAGGAAAAGCTTACTAACTATTGCCTCTACCACTTCCATAGCACCTAAAAGTATAAAGGCTCTTGTTGTTTTAACAGGTTATCATGACAATCACATTGTAATTCGGTGGTTCTGGGCTGCTGTGGAGAGGTTCAACAATGAGCAACGACTAAGACTTTTACAGGTGAGAAATCAGCTGATCTGTGTAAAAATAATTAAAATTTGATGCTAAACTAGCCTCACCCTAGTTCAAGATACTCAGAAATTATGGTGATGTTTGCTAGTGGGACTAGCCTGAGTCAGAAGATAAATGTAATAATTTCAAGTGACCGAAGCTCACAACTATTTTTATAGATTTCTAAGTTAAAAAGTAAATTTAAAATACAATGGCTGATGTCAATAATCCTTTACTATTGTTTGATTAAAAGTACATTAAGACTCCTAAAGATAGAAAAGGAAAACTGTGTAATTGATTATGTCATTAGGTAGAAATGTTAATAGTATTTATACAGCTTAGGAAGGAGAAACCTTAGATGGAAGTTCAAGGCCTCAAATTAGAAAATAATGATGGAAACCTTAAAGTCAGTCCAATTCCATTTTCACTAAACCTGCAGGTTCCAATCACCCTGCTTCTGGAGGACAAAATATCTCAACAGAAGAATATTTCTACATATGGGTTTACTATTGAGTTAAATTTTAAAAGTTCAGGTTACATCCATCCTATCTGTAAGGAAACAGACAAACCTCCACTGCAAGCCATACCACGTTATTGATCTAATACGAAATCTGCTGGTTTTAACAATTCAGAATTTTTATCTGATCACTGAATTATGAAGAATTTTCTTTTTTGAATCTGCTTAAGTATTTTTAAAAAGCCAGTGAAAAGGCTGTGTGGAACATCTCATTTGATGAGGAGACAGAAATGTCTGCTTGTATGTTCCTATCACATCTTAGTCAAAGGTTTTTATAATATCCAGGTCATTGCAAATTAAGTAATCTCTGATCTGTCAAAAGCTATGTTTGATCTGTTCATGACAGTTTGTAAGTAAAACTGCTCACCAGTCAGTATTTCAGCAAATGTCAGTAGGCACACCTAACCTTCAGAATTTAGTCCTTTTCTTGCAGTAGTTAATGGTGGTTTATAAAGCAATTAAAATCCGTATAGCTAGAAAGGCATAACATGAAGCCACCAGACATTACTACTTTTTGTATTAAGTCCTTTTAATGCAAGAAACGGCAGCAAAAAACTCACTTAGGCTTAGGTCTGAGTAACTGGATATTGATAGTGTGTTATTCCACAGTATTTATGCAGCAGAAAACCTTTGGAGGAAATGAATCTGCTAAGCTGAATCTTGTAGAGCCCAGCCAGGAAATGGCCTGTTTGCCCTTAGCCTCCATGTAAAGTAGCATTTATTGCTTGTGCCTCACGAATTTCCCTGCTTGCCAAATGCTTTTCCCAAAGCCTTTGGGTTGCTGTGAGTGCCTCCCCCAGCCCGTGTGTGACAGCCCAGGCCTGTCCTGACTGTGTTTGTGCTGCCAGTTTGTCACAGGCACGTCCAGCATTCCCTACGAAGGCTTTGCCTCTCTCCGCGGGAGCAACGGGCCCAGGCGCTTCTGCGTGGAGAAGTGGGGGAAGATCACGGCTCTTCCAAGGTACAGCTCTGGCTACTGATGGCCAGGGTGGCTTCACGGTGCCACTCTCTGGGGTAACACATCAGCTGTTTGGCAAACATTAGCAAGCTTTCACTGAATATGCAAATATACCTTCCCTTACATGCAAATTTCCTTCCCCGTTGTTGCGGTGTCCGATGCATCCATTTTGGCTTGAGCTCAGTTTTGTTCTCTTAAGGCAGTGTAACTGGGGCTGACGTCCACACTGTAGTGTTTTTCTCATGGAAAATTATCTTAGAATGATAGCTACTTCTGACTTTCTTTGTTACATTTGATTAAACGTGCAAGTGTTTACTTACTGAACATGCAGTTCACAAGTTAGGAGCAAAAATTAATATGAATTAAAATGAAATAGCTCTTGTGACTGTGTCTGACTGAAAGCTACCATCATATTTTTGCATCAGACACAGGCTTTATAGTATACTTTCGTGATATAATTTTTATGCTTGGTCTGATGTTGAGTGTTAACAAATACTGAAGAGGCAAGTTGTGAGTGCAGAATAGGTGGGAGGGAGTAATTCCACTTGAGAAGCAGCAAGAGAGACAAGAGAAGGTGAGGATTTCAAACAGAACAAGTAAGATCAATTGAAATTGTTGAAGTGGGTAAGGGAATGGTATGAGAGTCCAAGATATGAAAGCAGAAGTTGAGTTGTGTAAGCCCTTGGAATTTATATTGGGTAGGGCAGGTTTAGAGGAGTAGGATGAAAAGATTAGGAAAAAAAACCAACTTTCCAATTTTTAGAGCAGAAAAAAGGGTCCTTTTCAAAGGTCCATGATAACAATGCCAGGACTAGGCTAATAACATGTGAATGGTGAACGAAACACCTTCAGCTTGGTTTCTTCGTTGACAAAAAATGACAGGTTCTTGTCTTTTCTCTACTGTGATCAGACTGATACCTGGGAGATTTTCTTTCACCCAGTTCTGTGATTCTGCAGCCTCTAGAATGGATTAGGAGTAGTTAGACACAGGTTGGTGTGTGGAGTGTGGGCAACCTAACTCTGCTTAATCAGACCTCATCTTTAGTATGCCGTGTACAGCCTCTGGAGGGGGCTTTGGGCTGGGCTGATCCATGGAGGAAACTCAACCCTAATCATAAACCTTGTTTACTCCTCACAAACAAGATGTCTCAGGAATAACTTGCATTCAGAGTCTCATCTTAGACACAGGGTGGTGGTCAGAGACACAGAGAGTCTCTCTGACCAACAGCCTGTAGGATTTTCCTCCAGCACAAGGTTGGAGGCAGAAATGTCTCTTGTGTTGGCTCCTGCCATCAGAACTGCATGGAGAAGGTCATGAACACAGGAGTGCTGTGAAATCCACAGGCACAGCAGGTGGCCTTTAAACAGAGCCATCTTTCCTGTTTACAGCACAAATGAGAGCCAGACAACTGAGGATTGAAGGAATCCAAATCCTGAAAATCACTATTTCATATCAAATACTCTAATATCATCTGGGGGCCTAGTAATATGTTGTAGCCCAGTAAGTCTCCTTTATAGTTTGATTATGATTGGCCTATGGACTAGCTTTAATTCTGTTTAAAAAGTAAAAGCTGTGACTTTTTAAAAAATAATTTCTGACTTCAAAAAGAAATTTTTTTTGGTGAGTTTAAGTAAGAAAAGAGATTGCATGATTTTTTCCATATATTCTCTGAAGCTGAAATTCCTGGTGCTTGCAAGCAGAGCTTGCAGCATGGAAAAGGTCAGGACCTGCCAGAACAGGATGTTCAAAATTTCCTCTGGAAAGGTTATGCAGAACCATGGTTGTGATAAATTGCAGAATGAAACTGCTTCCAGAAGTGCAATATGGAGAAACACGTTGAGAATCTTTGCTATCATAGGCCGTTCATCAAGTTTAGGGGAAATGCCAACTTCTCACATTTAAGAGATTGTATCATTCGTTGAAATTTCACTTACGTTTCCCTTGGTTAGGAAACACTTGATTTTTGTCTCTCTGGATCGTTTTTACCATACAAATGTGAGAATTAAAGTAAAAACATCTGTGTGTGACAAACACCTACAGTCATCATGAGCAAGCAGCTCCTGGTATCCACACATGGGGAACCTTGAGCTCATAAAAAATGAAACATCTTCCATGATAGTAGTGCTTAAATGGGTTAAGCCCCAAGCTGAAAGCACTGTTTGCATTTTTACCTGTGTAGTTCTTGGATGCAGTGCAGCTTCAGCCTGGGTCTCAGCAGCCTCTGAGACTCCCCGTGCAAACACCGGCTACTGCTGGCTTGGAGGTAACACATCAGTAACTACAACCCCGAGTAGCAACTTTGAGAAGGTTTCCAAACAAGCCCAGCATGTGTAAACACATCGCTGGATCTGCTGGGAACGCTGCCCTAGGACTGTGTGACTCTTACTGATTCTCAGATAACTAAAGCTTTTATGTTAAGGCACCATCACTCACTCCTAGCAGTGTTGTACTTTGCAAATTGCCCTCTTAGCAGGAGTGCTTGTGAAATTTGATAGTGCTCGGTGGAAAAGTGAGGATTTAACAGGTCAGTGGACTTTGTGTCTTCCTCTGTTTCTAAAAACACTGCTGCAATGCTGAAAATATGTAAGAATACCTATCTCTTCTTCCTGGTCTGAGAGACAAAGGGACAGCTAGGATAGTCACTTAGGTATGTGGCTGTGGCCTAAGCAGCTGTGAATGTAAACACAGAAGTTTTCACTAGATGTTTGCCTAGTTCCCACTGTTCTGACTGCTGTGTAATCAGCTCTGCTGAATCCAAATAGCGAGATTTCTGTGAGGTACATGTCAGGTTGCCGAGCTTGTATTGCTGTCTTTTACACTAACTAGGCAGCATGTACAATGCCCTGGAAAGATTGATTATTATGGCTCCAGCTTAACTACTGCTACCCCAGTGCCACTTCTACTTCCTTCTTTTGCACTGTGTTGCAGATTAGACTGAACGAGGGGAGGGTCTGCTACTCTTTCAATTCACTGCCATGCTGAGAGATTGGTTCCAGGCTCATTGCTGTATATTAATTTATTCATGCCTGTGATGATTCACTTGAAAATGATATTTGTCTGACTCCTGCATTTTAAGCCTAAGTCAGTCTCTTTTACTACATTAATTAAAATGAAGAGGAGTTTAATTGGGAATCTGTGAATTTAGGCTTTAGGAACCAAGGTGGGTTTTTGTGTTGTTAAAAGATGTGAGCCCAGGAAGATGAACAGTTAGTGCCTATGTGGTTTGAAATGTTGGAATGGGAAAATATTACCCAGAAGGAAAAAAATGCATTTGTCTCAAGGACTTAGGAAGTTGTTTGCTGGGGTTTGAAAAGCATGCATCGCCTCAGAAGACAAAGGTCTTGTTTTTGTCCTTTTTAATTACTTGGTTTTCCACAGTAAGTGATTCCATTTTCGAAATTGCCCTCAAAATAAGATAAAACTCAGTTCTCTTAATAAATGTAAACAACGTGCCAGCTTACTATTAAACCAGTTCCTAATGAATCCCTTGCTAATTATATACTGTGTCTTTTATAATTTGTGGTTTTACAGCCCACACAGCATGATCCATAGTTCTAATGAGTGGCTGTCAGCCCCATGGAGCAGAAGCATGTGGTTAGGCTCTTAATTGCCTAAGACTCTTCAACACTCTACATTGAATTTAAGGGATCACTAAGTTCCATTTGCTGCTGGGCTTAAATCGGTCTTTTTCTTCAAAAAAGAGTATTTTCAATTTTTTTAAAGTACTCTGTGGGAAATGGAATAATTTAATCTATACCACATGTATTACTTTATAAGGTTTTTGGAAAGGCAAAGGAGGAATAAAAAGAGAGCTTTCCTCCAGGAGTCTTGGAGTGATGGCTGGGTAGAAAAATTTTACCAGACCCCTGGAATACAGGATGGGGAAATGGCATTTCTGCTATGCAGCATGCAGCAGCAGTGTTCTTCTAAGGGTACTGTATTTGGGGAGGGTGCTAAAGGCAATGTTTTTTTAAGTGATTGCACGTTTGGTGTTTGGACTGTGTTTATAATAATGGTGTGACCTAGTGTGCTGTGTACACATATCTTCAGCCTGATATTTTTATGACACTGCAAGGCTGTAACTGAGTGGTTGTTTCAGCTTCAAGAAGTTTCAGTTTGTAATGGACTCTTGAGTTTTTTAACAAGCGAGATTAACCCACTTCACTCCATGTTCCATTCCCAGAGCTGGGAGCTGAGAGGCACTTAAAGTGGCAATTATGAATTTGCTCACGTGGGAGAGTAGCATCTTCTGGCTCAGAGAAAGTCTGTGCAGGTCTGTGGTAGACAGCTGGATTTCTGGGACTGGTTAGGTTAAATGAGGAGCATTTGCTGTGAGGAGGGAGCTTGTTCAGTCCTTCCTTATAAACATGTTAAATATTTACACTTAATACAGATCATACTGATGAAGGGCAGGGCACTGCAGGAGTTTAGATTTCAGCTGGATTGAATTTAAATAAATAACTCTATGTTGTATTTTATTGCAAAAGAATGAAGTATTTGTAAACAGAGACCTGCCAAAATACTAAAATCAGTCTAAAGTGAGGCTTTGTTACAAAGCTTTAGAGCAGAAGAGATGCCTCTTCCAGTTTCTCTTTGCATCATTTCATCCTCAAGAACTCATCACATTAATAATTACATTATCTATTTCATTAGAGCAGGCTCATTCACTACAGTCTTTTAGAAAGTACCATCCTTAGCATGCCCTGAGGTCAGGCAATGATATCCATGATTCCACTAGGAAGAGAAACCTTTGTTATCTCCCTTTTCATTACCTGGAGGAGGTTTTGAGAGACAGTTCCAAGTGTGTCAACAAACTTGAGGTAGATGGACGTCAAAAACTGAGAAATAAATCACAAGGTTGCTCTCTTAAGAAAGCAGGGTGGTTGCCAGAAGTTCGTGCATGGTTTTGTGTAATTCCAAAAGCTGCTGGCCTCTAGGGCAGATATATCCATTGGGAATATCAGCACAAGCAGTAGCACCTCAACAACATCATCCATATGCCAAGGAAATTGTAGAAGGAAGAGCAGCTAATTGATCTGTTTTTTACCACTGTGGGATTGTTTTATGTAGATCTGGAGATGTATGGAAATATTTTGTTTATCATTACAAATAGAGTATTCAAGTATCACCCATACAGAAAAGAAAGGCTACGTCTCAGAAGACTCATTTAAAGCCAAGATTTCAGACCCATACTGTTTGAATTGTACCGTGCCAAATCATTCTCTTTTTTTCTCATGCACATTTGATGGATAAAATTTATCCCATTCCTTTTGGACTGTCAAGATGTTTCTAAAGAGCTTCATAAATGCTTCTTACTGCCTTATTTTAATGAGAAGAAAGTAGATTAAACCTCACTACCTGTTCAGTTGGAAAACATCATCTGACAGAACAAAGTCTTCTAAAAGAATACTATCTGCCCATCTCTATTCCAGCACATACCAGTCTGTGTGTTCTCTTTTGAACTTTTCAAATAATACACTTCTTTACCTCCTCTCTCTTTTTCCCCTCAGGGCTCACACTTGTTTCAATCGTCTGGACCTTCCCCCTTACCCATCATTCTCTATGTTATATGAAAAACTGTTGACAGCAGTAGAAGAGACAAGTACTTTTGGACTTGAGTGATACACAAACCACAGTGCCCAGCTCATTGGACTTTTGTGGATCTGTCTTCTCAAGGAATGAATGAACTTTTGTATTTGATTTCCTAGAGGAAAATTGTTTCATGGTGCAATTCAAATAATGAGGTTCCACGAAGGAGCTTGTGAAGCAATTAAAAAGCATTGTGGTAGTGGCAGAATTCTCAACAGTGAAACTACAGTGTGCCTGGTGTGCCAAGGGAAAGCCAAGTCTTGCAATCCATGGGTTTTTGGGATGGTTACACTTCTTAAACTTATGTTCTGAGCAAACCAGAAACGTGATGCCATGTTGTGATCCATCTGGCTACTGCAAAACTGACATGTACCCAAGGACTGGATTTCATCAAAGTTGTTGAATAGAAAATTCAAGTCAAAATGTGAAATCATTCAGCCCCTTACCTACCCAGTAAATTATCAAAAAAGCATACAACTTAACTTTATAAATTCTTTTTTTTTTTAATTCATGAAGGTACATTACTTTATGCCATATAACAGCATATCCAACACTTGCTTTACCTAAGACTATGAGTGCCTGCATGGGGAACACCATAGAGCTCAAGTTCCTGGGGCAGAAGTGAGTTGGAAGGGAAAGTCAGCAACAAAGGATGTAACAACAACGGCTTGTGCATTGAGGAGGTTTGTGGAAATGCCAGTGGTGTGTATGACAAAATATGGGCTGTTACAATGAACTTAATAACTTAATAAGACTGATTTTATGCTTTATACTGCATGGAAACTATTTTAAGAAGAAACTAGCAATTTATCATAGCATATCAGGAAAAAACCCTAACACAGTGACTTCTGTTTATTTTTATAGGTTCATTATATTATGTTTCTTAGAGTGTAAACAGGAAACAAGCAAACAAAAGTGTAATTTCTGTTTTGTCACTTTCCATGCTTGAACAGACATTCTGCTAGTGTTTATTCTTTAAGCACTCTCCAGGGAAAAAAATGCCTTTTATTTTTATAAGAGTAAAACAACTCCCGAAAATATTTTGCACTGAATGTACCAAAGTTGAAGGGACATTATGATCTGACTGATAGCAAATTGCATCACTATCAAATATCTATAAAAATGCTTAGGAACCAGGCTTTCTTCACAGTGCCATGTCTATAGATATCAGGACTGTGCACATAAGTAATAATTTTATAATACTATATGTGATACTGTAATATGCATTTATTTTAAATGCATCCGGGTCATTTTTCATGCATTGGATAACTTAATGCAGTGGAGTTTAATACAGATATTTCATATGCTCCCCACAACTTTTTATTTGTACAGCACTGTAAAACACTAGCTCATTTGGAAAACCATGAATAACTTCTTTAAGGTGAGCCACTGGTCATAATGCCACTGTCCTGTATCAGTGAACACCTACAAGATGTAAAGTGTTCGTAGTGTCCAAGCTTGCATTTTCACTGATAAATAGTTTTCTTATCAAATGTTATTTGAAGCAGTTTTTATGGCATATCAAACACTGCATGGACACCGATTTCTTTATGCTTAATTTTGCTGAAATACACGAGGCTTGCTCGCTTCTATTTTTGGTACTTTTCCTCCAGATGGTCTTGTGGAACACTTGTGCAGCTGCGCTCCGTTTCTTGCACAGCTGCTGTCACGCACTGCATCCACCACATTTTCAAATTCCAGGAGTTGCGCTTGGATACTGGATAACAAGAGCACGAATCCTGCTCTGTGCCAGCCCTTTTGGTAGCACAGCCAGCTCTGTTCTGTGGGAAAAGTAGCTTTTGAAGTACCCTTCTCACTTTGGAGGCTCTGGAAGGGCCATCTGAGGGAGGTGTCCTGCTTGTTCTGGTGGGAGGTTTTTCCCAGCGGAGGCGAGCATCCCTGGAGATGTTGTCAGCAGAGACTGCCAGTCCATCCTCCGAGGCAGAAGGCAGCTGCAGCTGTGGTGGTGACTCAGAAAACCCTTCAGACTTATTGAGGAAATGTCACATATGCAAAGGAAAAGCAAAATCAGGGGGAAAGCATTGTTTTATTTCAAGAAATACTGAGCTCTTCTGCATGACATCTGGGACTCTCTTAAGTAACTTAGGTTTTCTTAGGCTACTTCTGGCTGGTATGAAGTAGCAAAGAAAAATCCAAACACATCACCCTGTTACTACATGTATATTTACCAGTCTTTGCTAAGATTGCATGTCACAGGTCCTAATGCACATCTCTTTTCAGAACATGAATGAGCAGTAGGCAAACTGACTTTTCAGCGGGTCACTCCAGCACGGCTCATGTTTCATGGGATCCATTCACTGAGTAGTAGAACTCTGGCACTCGGAGCAGAATGCAACTTCTGATTGGTTGAAAGACTACAGAATTTTCATTTTACAACACTGTGTTAACTGTGGTCTTAAAAAAGAGATTTCCCAGGTGGAAACTGTATCAACACGTTTTGAACCAGATACTCTTTGGAATGAAAAGTTTAAATATTTGGCACAAAGTAAGTTTATACTAGTTTGCCTTTTAAGTTATGCTTTTGTACAAAACTAAAACAATAAATGCATCTTGTCAATTTTTATTTAAATATATCTACTGCACCCATTTGTTCTGTACTTATGCATGTAAAAATAACTGAAATCAGCCATGATAATGTGGTATTCTGTAAAGATGTGACAAGGCCACGAGTGGGGCAGCTGTCAGTTAGAAAACAGATTAAAAAAAAAGAAAATCCAGAATATTTGTAGCACTAAACCCAAGAGAGACTAAGGAGAAGTTGCTGCTTCCTCCTGTGCTGCCAACATCCCCTGGGGGACTCTAGAAAAGCACAGAGTGAAGATTGAGGTGTCAGCTGGGTACAGCTCCCTGTGCCGCCTGGAGCACTTGGCTCTTTGTGACAGTGCAAGTGATGCTGCTGCTCTGAAGGGATTAGCAAGGAGGGAGTATAGGAAAGGAAGCCTGAGCTCAGTCAAATACTCACATCTCCTGGCAACTGCTTGGAATGTTCTCCCTTTGGTTTTGGAAGCCATTCCTGTTCAGTGTGTCCCAAGGGAGAGCCAGCTTCCATGTCCTGCAGCTGACTGCAGCAGGCAACCAGGATGCCATGGTTTATGACAGAATGTAGCAGGAATGAGAGTCCACACAGAGAAGGGCTGGGGAGCCTTTCCAAAGTTCTGTATCTCCTCAGAGCTTTTCTAGATGGTGCTAAGGAGCTTTGCATTTAGGAAGGAAAAAAGTAGAATTCAGCCAATGACAGCTCATACTAACTTAACCCTTAACCCGCAGCATCTCCATCACACAGAGGCTGGCAAGGGATGTCCCTGCACGAATTTAAGTGAAGGATCCATGTTTTCTGCTTTGCTGGGAAGTGCAGCTGCACATCACCAGCCAAAAAGCAGCTCCCAGGTCACTGCAGCCTGGGCAGGCTGGCAGCAGCGTGGCCTCAGGCCCCCACACTCCAGGGCCAGGCACCCTCTCCCCAGGTCCCAGCATCCCAGCAGAGGTGTGCTTTGCTCACCTGGTGCTGCTGACACCAGGTTATGGCCAGAACACTCCTGAATACACCAAAAATCTTGGAATCCATGAAATTGTGCAGTGTGACACTTGCTGTAGCAAGCAGTCACCCATTCAGAGTCTGCAGCCAGCAGCTGTGAGGGGAGTGGTGCCTTTGCCCAGAGCAGGCAGGGCACAGCCATCTGTCACACCACCAGCAGCACCGGGCAGGGCAGGAAAACCTTTCAGTCCAGACCTTCTTCCCCACCCCCTCCTTGCCTGCTGTTTTTCCTCAGTATTCATCAAATATTTGCCTCCTTTTGCTTTTAAACATAATTTTCATTATCCTTGTACTGACCCTACCATAAAAAAATGTTAATATGGCTTAGAGGGTATGTGGGGTGAACTCTTCTGCATTCACAGGCCTGCTCATGGGCACCACATGAGCTCCACATGGCAGCAGTTAACCCCAGGCACACAGGGGTGGGGAACATCTGTAATCTTTGGGGAAACTGAAAATCTAGGCAGCAGCATCCTGGCAGGACATCACACAAAGCTTCTGGTACGAGTTGGACTGGCAGAGCACTGGACTGGTAGTTTGCTCAGTTTAAAATTATAGGAGAGAGAAGAGGCTTGTGGTTTCTATGTATTTTTAATCCTTAAAAAAAAGGTTTTTAAAAAATTCCTTCTGAAACATTTGCAATGGTATCATCTGGTTGTTAAATGTAATTTCAGCAGTATTAATTGCAGATGTTTACTGAGTTTCTCCAGTGGTAGCTGCAGAGTTTTATGGAGCTGCTTGAAGCATGCTGTCTCTGGACTGAGTCCCTATTCACATCAGGGGAATCTTCAGCTGCTGTGTTTGAATGGCCAGTGTAAGTTCACTTCCCATAACATAAAGCAAGTTACTTCTTTTCAGTGAATGAAACTTATCTGCATTAAATTATACTAACGGTGTTGTTTTTCCTGCCACTTTTTTTATGTGGAGGGTTAATATATTCCTGTTAGCACTAATGGGAATTGAGCAGGAGGTTGATCTCCAGTTATAAGATTGCAGATGTAGCTTTCATCTACTGTTGTTTTCCCTTCTCATCCTTTTCTCTCTGGGCAAGCAATTGAACTCCAAGCAAAATTTCAGAAGAATTACTCAAAGCTGGCTTCTTAAACTATTTGTGTTTCGGCTCAATTATGTGCTATAAAACAGAACTGCAGAAATGCTATGGGTTGACTGGCTCATCAGTTTAAGTAAAAAATTCTTTACAATTTTGTTAGTGCAACCACAGTGGCTGCTGTTGGACTAGTCTAACCTTTTGCCTAAATATTTTACAACAAAAAAGAATTTTGGAGGTTGAACTTGATATGACTTGTTTGCTGGAAAATTAAATATACATTAGTAAATAACAGAGGACAATAATAACTTTACTGTAAAGGCAGTATAACCCACTTCTGTTAGCAGTATGCAGAATTACAATGCTGACCCTCCAAACACAGAATTTTCACAATGAAAGATGGTTTGTATTTTGCATGTCTTCCAGATAGACCATAAGCTTCATAGTGCTTCTGTTCAGCTTTAAAAATGGACTAATTTTGGCACTACGCTAATACTATTTAGGATGTTCATTGCTATGAAATGTTTTTTATTTAAACTTTTTTAGTATTTTTAAATATTTTCCTTTAGGACTTTACTTCATAGGCTTTGCTCAGAGCCATATTATGCTGTAGGTATTTTAAGGTAAAATCATGCTTATTTGATAATTCTGTTTTGTATGACTGACCTTCTGGCTACTGCTTAGAAGGGTTCCTCCTGATTGTTGGTAAAAGGATGACTGTCAAGGGCTGCTGGAATGGTTACAATCCATTGAAGTATCTGTATGTATTCAAAATGCATTTAGAAATACCTCCTGAAGTATTAGTTGCTACACTCATTGATTGGCCCCTTTCTAAGTCAATAATTCAAAACTTGAACTTGTTTCCTTTCAGATTACATTGCAGAATAATTATACTAAAATTTTAACTAGAGATGTATTCTGACAAATTTCTCAAAGCTATGATGGATGTGAAAGGGAGCCTAGCTATGCTGCTCTCAATCCTTTCACCCATTAAAAAACTTCTGAATAATCAAACTTTATCTTTTGGGTTTCAGTTGTTTCTTGTTTTCAGAACTTTGAGAAACTTCTCATTCAGCCCATATGAGAAAAAACCTTGCCTACTTTGAGGCTTTTGTTAAGCACTCAGGAGGTATATTGTTCAACTAATTTAACATACTTTTGTGCTGACATCAATTAGCTTTTAAATGTATAGACCTACAAAACTCCACAGGACTCTGGTCTCCCTTATTCTGGGCTGCCTTACAAAGCCATCCATCCTGTCCCTTTTGATTGCACATAATCCTGCAATCACCCAGAGACAATTGCTGACCACCTACACTGACTGTAGCTGTAGTATCACAGTAAAGACTGGGTTTGGGTTTGCTTTCAAAAGCAGCTCCCTCATTCCAGAGTCGACAGGATCACTGTTACACTGGTATCAAGACTAAGAGGTTTAAGAAAAATAGTTACAAAGATTTTTTTAAATAGTTGATTAGGTATCCAAGAGTAAAATATCTTTTGGTTTTGGTTCTGCAAAATTAATGAGGCAGGGGATATTGCTTGCAATGTTTTATATTGCCAGAATTTGTGGTCCCCATGGGCTGTCCCAGGCTATTGGCCAGGTGGGTGCAGAGCCTTTGCAGTGAGGCAGGTGATGCTGCTCCAGAAATCACAGCAGCAGCAGATCTGTTACTGTAGTGAGTGAGGACTGTGCCTTCCACAGCTGGAGGCCTTCTCATGCAGCTCTTGAACTGGATTCTTCCCAAAAGCTTGTTCTATCTGTGATGCCTGCTAATTGCAATACAAGCAGCTCGTGACACACTCCACTGACTATTCAACATCTTTCATTTTAACCGAGGATTACATTTTTCATAGTTAGAAATGCCCATTCCGCAGTATAAGGACAATAAAAGAGGATTTTGCTCAGACGTCATCATACTTGATTGCCATTCTGACTGCAGTCAGACGTTGGAGCTCACTAATTTTAAAGTAGATTACTGTATGAATAAGAAAAAAATCTCGGAAGCCTCATAAATAATTCTAAGAAGGAATGTAATTGTAGGTGCTGTAATGATAAGGCAGGGCAGTTCCACACAGCACATGAGATACAGCCATGGAGGAGTGCTGGAGAGAAGACGAGTCTGAGAGTAGGCACAGAAAAAGGACTGCACTTAGAGGACAGGGAGCAGGACAGTGAGCTGTGATGACCCGTGGGATGTAAATAAAACAGGATACTTCCTGCTTGAAAATCAGGCTATGATAATGCACCTAGGAAAGAATGACTGTTCATCCTGAAATATATTGGTGCAACTGCAAGACATGCTTTAACTGATTATTAGCTATTGAAAGTCTTAATGACACAATCAGAAAAATTACTTCTGTGTGGTTTGGCTTTTTTGTTTTGTTTTATTGTGACTGGTTTTTTTGTTGTTTTTTATTTGGGCTATTTTTAGGAAAACGAAGGCTTCTAAATAAGAGTGGTGTCTGGAAGCCCTCTTTTGTTTGAGCAAGCAATGACTATTACTATCTGCATTTGGCAAGGGACAGAACTTCTGATAAGAGGTCAAATCATCACAACCAGTGGTGACTTTCCTTTCCAATATGATGGGCCAAATCCCTAATGTTTAATGTGTCAAAATGCAGATTTTAATTTTTTTTCTAAGATACTTGATGTTTGCATTATGTTTCTGTAAGAACCATGCATTTCCACAACCAGGATTGATGTGGCATTCCCAAAGCTTACTTAGGGTAATTAGAATATTCTCAGTGACCTAGGTAACTTCAGCCAAACTGATGCAAGTCTTGATTCCATTCGTACTCAAATGACATTATCCAAAAAAATACAATGTAAGAGGGTGGGAGGGTTTCATGATGGGTTTCTGTACCTAAAAGTTGACCTGTTTTTTTTACCTAAAAGACAAGACTATTGAATGAGTCAATATGAGAGTCAAAAGAACTCCTTGTGGGTTTTCTTCTTCAGCATGGTTACTGAGATGGTAGGAGTTTTATATAAACTTGAAGTCCTAAATGAGAAGACAACTCCCATGTTGAACCATACTGGTTCAATAGTTCCATACAGCAGGACATTTTTCTGCAATGAGTCTGCAGCACTCAGGAGACTGCTGTTTATTATCAGCATTGCAGGGAGGAGGAGAATTATGGTAATATTAACTACATAAATCACATTTGGAGGATGCTTTTTCTTTGCACGCTGTTTTTCCTGGGAATGACACAGCCTTGAGGGCATCCATGAATCCTGTTCAGCAAGGCTGCTTTTTGAATAATTGACTGAACATTTGTACTTGTAAGGGCTGGTACAGTATGGAAAGGGAGGTATTCAGAGGAAAAGAAGGTAATGAGGGATGTGGTGTGGAATACTGCTACCCCCAAGTCAGTCGATGTTCCTGCCCTTGCTAGGTTACAGTTTGGGTTATTCAGCATGTTTGAAAGTGTGTAGAGTTTTACAAGTTTTTGTAGTGGGGATGCAGGCATCCAGAATCTAACAGGATTATAGGTGCATCTTCCTCATTTTTGACAATTACTTGATATAATTTTATACCAAGTTCTTTGTTTTTAAAGAATTTCAGGCACTGAGAATATGGAGTGCATATTTATTTCTAAGCTTTAAGTAGAACACAGTGTATTTTTTAATCCTTTCCATACTTTTCAGTTAAGTGTTCACAAGACTGTATATCAAATACAATTCCAAGATTTTCTATCTTTCTACAAGCCAGTTTAAGTTTCATCTGAATTTGGTACATGACTTTCACAAAACACTAAATGGGGAATACATGCTTCAGGCATTAAGATGGTTTCCCTCCTTTTCCCCATTCACATTGCATTACATTTCATGATTTTTTTCTTCGAGGCAGAGAGAACAGATAGAAAATATGTTGAGTGTGTTACAGGGGCACACAATGTGTGTCATTGTGCCTGGCTGCAAGGAATGTACTATAATGTTTGACTGCTCACAGATTTACATAATTTGAATACAGGACTGTTGTGTTGTATTCCCTGTTACTCAAAAACATTTGGGGAAAAGAATTTTCTGTGTATAATTTTATTTTCATACTGATCTCTATTTTGTTTAAGACCATGTTTCATCATGAAATCACTTAATTAAAATAAATCTTCTTACAAAATCCGCTTTGTAAATCATCTCTTTTATTGTGCCTCTGAATATACTGTAACATCCTTTTTAAAGTGAGTACCTTTAGATCATTCTGTCTTTCGCAGCATTTAAAAACCTTTAGAGAAACCACAAGATACTCTTTCTGACATCTCCTTTGCTAAGTGACTTCTGGTGGCCTGTGGAGTCTGGCATATCACAAATCATGATTTTGGAAGTGGGGAAATTAAGGATTCTGCAGCCATATGCAACATAATTTGAATATGAGCTACATGTGAAAAAAACCAACCCTATGACAAACAAAGCACCAGATATCACAGCCAGCACATTGGAGAGGCTTGGGCTTTGTAGAAGAGCCTCTGCTTTTGAATGGAGCATCAGACCTGGCAGCAGAATACTTCCCAGCAGTGGCTGTAGCACAGGAAACCTCTCTTTTTCACAGGGAAATACTTTCGGGGGAAATGCATTCTTTTGTCCTTAATGAAAGTCAGCGGCCCCCACCAAATATTTCCTTCTACTTTTCTAAGAGATAATGCTGGTTAGAGTGAGAGAAACTGGTCTTTAATCGGCTCTTAGGCAAGGGTTCTCCCCACCATGACACAGCCCAAGGAGAATGGTTAAATGGCAACTTGTCACTTCTCCTGTGTGTTACACAGGACTGTTTGGAGAATCTGCTAGTGAAGTGATATTTCCATTTAAAAAAAAACCTTTTTCTAGAAGGTGATTTTGCATTGTCTTGCTGCTACTTGAGATGTGGTGCAAGCTAACCTGAGTCATTGAAGGAGAGCTGCTGTGGGAAGAGGGGAGGCTTTGGGACTGGAGCCCTTTCAGAATCTCTTGTCTGTTGTCATTCTCGCTGTCAGACTCATAAAATATTTTCATTCGGGTCACTGATAACTGATGCCACGTAGTGCACAATCACTCACTTTCCTCACTGTAAACACTGGAGTTGGCCTGGAGCTCGTGCTGCTGACACTGAGGCAGCTGTGGGAAGCAGTGCCTGGGTGGGATCCCGAGATCTCCCACTGCACGGGAGGATTGCCTTGTGTGAGAAGGTGGTGAAGAGGTTTTAGCAGGGGGGGGAATCAGATTTTTTTAGATGACCTATATTAAATAAAAACGAGTTGGAGAAGGCTCAGACACTCTGAGCTTCCAGCTGTGCAGCTCTAAATGTTGTGTGCTTGTCCCCACCTCAGTGACACAGTTCCTTGCTCAGAAGGGTAGGCTGCCACCTCTTCACTGCAAACATCATCAACCCGTGACAGACCTGAGCTGAAAACAGCATTCCTTGAGGGAGCTGGGCTTTTTCCACAAGGCTGGCTCCCTAAAACACCTGTGGCTCTGATCCCCGGGGCTGTGCATCACAGCTATGCCAAATGGCTGCTGATCAAGTGGGAATAGTTCCTTCCTGAAAGCCTCTAAAGGCTGAAAAGAGCCAGCAGCTTTGTAATGGATCGATAATCAAGGTAAGCCAGAGCAGAAGTAACTACGAACGGGAGCTATGAAGCTAACACCTTTAATTGCTATTTTTTAATCATCCCAAAGACCAGGTGTATACATTAGGAATAATAATAGCTCATGATCCTGTACTGTTGTGACCTTCAGCCTACCCATTCCCCCTTCTCCACCCTTTGTTTGTACTTCTTAGTTGTGGTGTATCTAAGTAAAATTCCAAAGTCCTCAGGGTGGAGTCCTGTCAATTATACCCTTCTCTAAGTGCCATTCATGTTTCTATGGCATTACAGAAACAGATAACCAAGAGTACAATAACATGCATGTCATGAAGCATTTTTGGTACTGACTTGTTTTTCAGAACTTAAAGGGAGAGTAGAGCAAATCCTGAAGAGCATCAGTAAAGACAAAAAAGCAGCTAAGGAGACAAACACAAGCACTGTCATTTACTTCTTGGCACCCCGTGCTATAATAACCTAAAGCAGCTTAATTGTGGGCATCATTTAAATTTACTCTGTGGCTCATTTGGTATGTTTGGAATGCTGCTTGCTTTTCATACTGCACAAAGAACACTTCTCAACAAAACCAATCCTGTCCACATGTTGTTATTTTTATTTGACAGATCATGTTATAATCAAGAAACGGTATGATCTTGAACCTTGCAGAGGTGGTGGAACTCGGTGGGAGAGAGTAAAGATTTTGGACTGCTTTTGTCAAAAATATCCACTGCTCAGAGTGCTAAAAGGCCAGATGGAAGTTCAAGCAAGCAAGAGTTCCTTGTTTTTAGTAGGTACCTCAGTGTGCCAGCTACATGCTGTGACATATTCTAGACTCTCCAAGAATACTTTCTGCTTTCTTATCTCAATTTATGTTACTTTCATCTTAATGCAAACCTTGCTGTGACAGCTTGACCTAGGCACTGCAATAAACACAACAATTATCCATTTCATGGCAGTGCCATGGCACAAACAGAATTAACCCAGTAACGCTAATGGTGCACTGCTGAAATTAAATACACAACTCTTAAACTCTTATGCTACATTACTATTACTGCCTTTATGACAAATCTATTATAAAACGGATGTTTGCAAATTTCTAGCTCGTTGGATTGCTTCAGAGGAAATCAATTTGACAAACAAATTGCAACTATTTTAGAACTCCTTCTAACTTCAACTTATTTCTGAACCATGCTTTAGGCTATTTTGAGTCCTCGGGAGGAGTCTTTGAAACCACAGGTCAGAGTCTTTTAACTTCTTTTTTTTTTCTGGTGGGCTTCTCACGAGGCTCTGAAGACTTGTGTTGCCGCTTGCATGCATGACTAAGAGATTGTCAAACATGCTCCGTGCGAGCCGTGTACTTCTACTGCAGTACTGACAGCGCTCTGTTCCCGGCAGCTGTCGGTGAGAACTGGTTTATCGCTCGGTTTTTAGCTGGACTGGGCCGGTGCTGTGGTCGCTGAGCTTCGCGGCTGCGTCACTCGCACAGCGGCCGCTGGCTCCGCGGCTGCGGCTCTGTCCCCGCCACGTCCCGCACCAGGACGGAGCAGAGGCGCTGCAGACTCGGCTCATGTCCCTGGCTGCCCACCCCGGGGGGATGCACGGGATACCGGGACCTGCCCCGCTGCTCCAGCGCTCGGGGATGCAGCTGACGCACCGAGGAGCCTTCGCTGCGGGGTTTGGCTCGCACACAGCCCTGGGACCGGAACGTGCCATCGGTGCCTTGTGGCCCGAAGCGGCAGCCCCGCGCACCCCGCGAGGTGCAGACGCGAGCGGCCAGGCCCCGCAGCGCCCTGAGCCCCAGGACCCTCAGCTCCTTCAGGGCCCTGAGCCCCAGCACCCTCAGCTCCTTCAGGGCCCTGAGCCCCGGCACCCTCAGCTCCCTCACGGCCGGGCCCCGCAGCGCCCGCCGGCGACACCTGCCGCTGAGGGCTGGGCAGCCGGCAGGGGGCGCTGCCCTCACGGAGGGCGCTCCCACCAATCGCCGGGCCTCTGGGTGCCGAGGCTGGGCGCGGATTGGCTGTTCTGCCGAGTGGGCGGGGCCTGCCGCTCGCGCCGCTGGGGCAGCCGCTCGCACCGGGTTGCGCCTTTCAAACGGCGAGAGACGGCGAGAGAGCGGGAGCGGCGCCGTGAGGGACGGCGGGCGGCGGTGAGTGTGCCCGGCCAGGGGGAGAGCGGAGAGTGTGCTCGCTTAGGAGGAGAGTGGGCAGTGTGTCTGGCCTGAGGGCTGCTGTGGGGTGCTGCTGGCTGGGCGCAGTGGAAGCGCCGCGCTGCCTGCCTGCCCGGTGCCGGTCGCGCCGGCGGTAGCGCGGGGGCTGCCTGTGAGGGGAGTCGGGGCTGTCCCACAGGGATCGGGGCAGTTGGACCTGTCCCGCTGCTGCCCTCCGTGGTCCTTCGGTGCCAAACATCTTCCCGGCCTGGACCAGGACTCGACGTCTTCAGAAAGGTTTGAAGGAGCTGAGTTTTTTCCCCGCTTAAGCTTTCCTAGTTTAGTGGAAAGCCTTTTTTTCCCCATAGCTAGTTGCATTTCATTATCCTGAGTAGATTAAGTGCCTCTTCATGGGTTTCTGCCTGCTATGGATTTGTGTTCTTCTCTATTCTTGATGATTCTGAGCTAAAAAAAGGAGATGTGGTGTCTTACCAGAGAAACAACGTCAAGGCAACGTGAGGCAGAAGTTCTGTACGAATGATGATGTAAAATGAAAGCTTACGTTATAGCTCGATAATGGTAGTAAACTTGTGATAATGGTAAGCTCTTAAACAGTGAGGCCAGTTAGCGAACACAAATGGTTTTCTGCTGAAGTACAGCAGGAGGAAGATACAGTTTAGGAGTTAAAGTTATCGAGTGAACACAGCCCTAAGGAGAGTCACATAAAATTTCAGGCATCAAAATCGTACTCTTAAATGGTAAACTGTCAGATAATTGGGGGAGAAGGAATGCTTGCTGGTTACAGAGTGAGTCAAAGACTTGTCTATTATATTGTATTGTGACCTTTTAATAATTTCTTAAAGGAGCTATTTCCTGCATATCAGATGGTACTTAGAAGTTATTTTTAAGCTGTGCAGTTTGGGCCTTTTTCCTGCTAAATTATGTACAATGGTTTGAATCCAAAATATTTCTAATATGAATATCCATGTTCCATCCCACATGGGAATGTGAACAATGCCGGATGGGTACTGGGTTACATTTGGATCATAACTAGTTCGAGTGCTCCCCCAGAAGTGTCTGGCAGTGCATTTCTCTCATTTAAACTGCAAGTGTGTTTTTGAGAGTTTGCTAACTGTCTCTGAATTATAATTTGCCTTATTTTTTTTTCTTTCACTGATAAAGGTAAACCTGCTCTTTAACTTATAAAGAAGCCATCAATTAATACTTCTGGTATCCTTCAGTAACCTTTTTCTGCCTTGCTTTTGCATTTCACCTGAAGAGATGCTTCAGGCTATAAATGTGACTACCAAACCCCCAGTATTTTTATCTGGTTTGATTTTGTTGGGGTTTTTTTTCACTGTAGTAGAAATGATATAGGTGGGTGTATCTTCATAATGTGCTGTTCTACTGGTTTATTAAGGTAATTTAATCAGGATTACTACATCATTTGATTCTAAATGATCTGAACTTGCAAAGCAGAGGACCTTGTCCATTCATGCTTCTTTCTGACAATTAACTCACTTAAAAAGGAAACTCAGAGGAGCTATGAGTGAGCCTAATAACAAATGTGAATATTCCCACTGGGAAAAGAGCCCCACTTTGTCCTGTTGTTACCTATTCCTGCTGTGTTGCAGTTAACAAACAGTAAATTGTTTCGGTAAATTCCTCCAGGAACAAATATCTGTTAAAAGTGTAAACTTAAAGGAAGTGTGGAACTTGACCAGAATGCAGAGAAGAGTTTCAGAAAGATTAAAAAAAAGGTGCATTTCATTAATGTTTAAGTAGCTATTAGCATTTTTATTAGAGCTAAAGCTTATCCCTAGTATCTTATGGATATGCTCCAGGGAGAAAAAAAACTCCAACTTATCTCGAGTGTTTACATTATTAAATTAGCATGTCTTGATTAGTATGCCTTTCAGGTTTTATTTTTACAGTGATTAAATATGCCGTTTTCAGGCTGCTACTGGGCCAAGTTCTGGCTATTCTAGTTTTATAGCTCTAAACTCACAATATTTGTATACTTTCCTGTGCTGCAACTATGGAATTTCCAAAACTCTTAATTGTTTTGCTTCAGCAGGTGATTGGTAGAAGAGCAAGACCTCCTCTTGACAATGTCAAGGAGAAAGCTGGAGAATAAAAGCCTTTCTGGCTTGTTGGCCACATCTCTGCACACACCAATCAAGACAGATAACTTCCACAATTTTTATATGCTGGAATCAAAAGAGCTAGGAAGGTAAGATTATTCCTGTTTATTTTATTTGAGAAAGAGGAATTTCTGCTGCAAGAAAATTCTCTGTACAACCAGACAAACTTTTATGGTAGTAGATGGAGAATGAAGTATGCCCCTTCTTTGCATCACAGTGGGTTCCCTAGGGACCAGGAAAAGGGTCAGTGAGGCATAAGTTGCCAGCCTTTTCCATGTCAGAGAGATCTGGAGGGTTTTTCATAGGCATGCAGATTTGGGATTACCTTCCTTTCCCTGCCTAGTCCACATAGATTCCGGGTGCATGGCCTAAACAAGAGATGACATGGGGTGATACTGTAAGACAACCAGTGAGGATTTTGGGCTGGTTGTCCCAGGTGTTTGGGTGAGTTTTCTGAGGTCCAGAAAACAAAGACCATTTCTCTCCCCTTCCCAACCTCAAGCAGTTAGACTGAGTTTCAAACAAGCTGCTGTTTCAGAGCAGTTTTGCAGCTTGCTTCTCTTGCTCTTATTTGCAACAGTAAAATAGGAAATAAAACAACAAAGCGCCCAAAAACCTTGGTATTTATGGCACTGTTTCAGACATACAAGTGAATGTGTGTTTTGAAATTGCTGGGTTAATTCATACCCTGAACGTACTCAGTGAATGGGGTGCAAAGCCATGCAAACATCGTTCTGTGATGGTGTTTCCAAGCTCCTTGAACAGAAGTGTCAGTCCCACAGCTGTGCCTTGCTCTGCTGCATAAGGATCCTTTGCACCTGCAGCTCGTTTTGTTAGCAGAGATGCTCTTCTGCATGTGGTTTGTGAGCTTTTCAGCCTTCACTGTTCACTTGTTTTTTTTTCTATTTTTCTAGCATGTGCTTTATCTGGTACACTTTTATAGGAGTGCACGTTGCAGCCCATAACTTTCTTCTTTTCTTAACTTTTGTCAGCTCTGCTTTTGAATTCTAAGCTCTACAGAAGCAATTTATATGCAGCACCCTCTAGAACTCAGGTATTGTTCCAACGCTGGATTTTCAGACTCTGGATACTTGTGAGATGATGTCTAAAGCAAATAAAAATGTAATTTTGTGTGAATTCCAGAACAGAGTTTTAAATTTTTTTCTGTGCATGCAAAACCAGGCATTACAAAATAAATGCCAAAATGCAAAGAAAACTGAAGCAGGACTTTGCTTTACAAATATATTTGTGATTTCTCCTGGCCTGACTACATGTGTATTTTTTCATGTTTTTAAGTATATAATGCTTTTTAAATGATGTCAAATCCATCTTTTCTTTGTAACCTCTCTAAAGGATTCAATATGCTTTAATTTTCACTTGCAATTTTCTTTTTCATGTTGAGATTATGTAGTAAATAGTTCTCTTGTTCTCTGCTTAAGCTTCCCAAGCCCTGTTTCTTTCTCCCACACCCTTATCTGTTGGGTCCTTTGGTATTTAAGACACTGACTCACGAAGCTGGCAGGTTAGGTTCTGTTTAGTGGCTTAAGTAGTTCTGTCCCTGGTGTGTGCGGGGCTTGGCTTCTTTTGAAGTTAGTTAAATTTCTGTGGTTTCTGAGCTGAGATATGAAAACATCCTGAAATCAGTTTTTCTTGTAGAGCTGGGCTGTGAAGGGGGCTGGTTACACAGGCAGGGAGTGGGAACTGCTCCGCTTGCGTCAGTGCAGCACTTCCGAGCTGACTTCTTCTGTGTTTCTGCAGCAATTTCCACAGCTCTCAAACACTCTCTTGTCTTGTTTTTGGCTTTAATTTTTGCCTTAATTGGCACTAATAAACAAGTGGAAATTCTTACATCTCAAATCTGGAGATATCACCGAGCCTTCAAAGTTCTTAAACCCACAGCAAGCAGAAAGAAGATGTGCCAAAACTACTGGGGAAGATCTTGCTGTTCTCATGAAACTAAACTGGTTCCCCTTTTGTTGATTTTAGAGACACTTTCATGGCTGGCAGGGCTGATGTGATGCTAAAAAGAGAATGTGAGCTGGAGGGGGGAGTGTTTTCAACTTGCATGTGTTATGAAATTGAGCGCAGTAACTTCAAATGCTCTGCAATACTAAGCTGGGTTAACAGTTGGGAAAGAACGTGGCTGTTTCAGGCTTACAAATAGTTGCTAAGGTAAAGAGTGTGCATGTGTCAGACTAAATAACTTTCACCTCTAAAAGTTTAGTGCTTTCAAAAAAGGATAGAGAAAATCTGCGACTAATTGATGTTGAAATAAATGATAACAGAAGGCCTGTTTTGTTGAATTTGTTTTTAAGTTATAGCAGTATGATTCAAAGTAATCTTTAAATATTTAATAATTTAGGCACTTTTGTACAGTTATTTGCAAATGAAAATTTATTTTTTTGCATGAGGTGCTCATTCCTGTTTTGATTAAACACTGAAGTTTAGATTTTTTTCAAAAAATACTTTTTTAAAAGTTTTTTGTTGTTGTTGTTTTTAAGAAATGGTCCTTTTAAGCACTGGCATTTTTGCACCAGAAAAAAGGCAAAGCCTGCAAGGCAATGTGGTATTTTCTACTAAAGAAGCTAATTCAGTTTAAAGAACACAGCTCAGAGAGCTTGTTCTGAGCTGTTTCATTATGTTTGTTCTTAGTGTGCTGTGGTAACAAAAAATAGAGGTAGGCAGGCTTTTTTTTTAAGAGATAAATGTAGATTGTGCACTTGGTACATAGCCTGATACTGTTTTTAGAACTTTACTCAGTTTATTGCAGCCTTTCAAGTTGTTTTTTTGTAAATAAGGTTTCTTGTACCATTTGAAAGCACTTTGCATGAATGCAACCAGGCGTTTCTGGGAATGCAATATAGTGGCTATAAAATTGTTTTTTTTCAGGAGCTTATAACTTGGCTTAAAAAACTGCAATTTTTTCCTCCTAATTTTTTTAAAGATCAGCTTGGTGTTTTAGCTACAGTACGTGGTTTTCTTCTAAGAACATTTCTTTGCCAAATTATGCTTTTGTTTCCATACCTAAACAGTTGACTAGGAAATAAAGCAACACACTTTGTCTAACTGTAATTGAGGAAGAGAATGCTAAGTGGTGGGTGCTTTTCTATTAAGATGTTTTGAAACATTTTGCAGATACCTGGGATTTTTGTAGCAGTACTACATGGTTTGTGGAAGGAAATTCTCTTTATGACTAAATTTTTTTCACTGAAAGCCTCCTGCCCCACCCATGCATTTAAATGTGCTTTATTTTTCCTGTTCATTCTCTGCATTTCACAGGGGTTTGCTTTGTTTATTATTGTCCTGTAGGTGTTGTAATGAGATTGAGGTTTTTTTAATATCTTGCCAAGCTGAACAGAGCTCTGGGCAGCCTGGTAAGTCCTCAGGGCCAGCCCTGCTTTAAGCAGGAGGTTTTTAGAGACCTCCAGAAGTCCTTTCCAACTGAATTATTTTGTGAAGTGAGAATGTCCCTGTAACCTGATACTCTGATTTAATGTTTAGCTATGCTGTATAAAGGGAATTTTACTGGGTCTCACCACAGCTTCATCTAGCTTAGTATCCTTCCACAGTGCCTGCCAGTGAATGTTCAGGAAACCAGTGTAAGAGCAGGCCAAGCATGGCATTTCCCAATATATTTTTTGTTTGTTTCCAATTATTTGCTATGTCTTCTTATTTCTAATGTTAATTTATGCACTTTTGATTTCCTGCATCTCAATGTTTTCCCTTTTATTTTATAGAGGAAGATGTGCTGTGGTTAGAAAATGTGTAGCTAAATCGACAGGCCAAGAGTATGCAGCTAAATTTTTAAAGAAAAGAAGAAGAGGTCAAGACTGCAAAGCAGAGATTCTGCATGAAATTGCTGTCCTTGAATTAATGAAATCCAATCCTCGCATAGTAAATCTGCATGAAGTCTATGAAACAGCAAATGAAATCATCTTAGTGTTGGAATAGTAAGTATGCCTTCATCACGTGCTCCATGTTTGTTTGGAAAAAATCTTTCAATATATTAATTTTTTTGCATGAGTTGCCTGAATACCCAGAAGAATTGCAACAGTAGCCTGTATACATTATTTTAATATTTCATTATAATATGCTTTGTATTTTTTCCTTTAAGGATGGTTCAGGCAAGCTGACTGGAAATAATGTTCTTGGAATACCATAGAAGTGCTTTGATGCAACTTAAATCACACAAAAAAGTCACTGATACCAAGTACACAGATTTCAAAGAGGTTGAGCACAGCCATGCTTGTAAACTTCAAGTTAGCAGTTGACATTTTTTGGTGACTGAAGACTTAGAGTTACTTTGTTTTGAGCTCCTCAATTTAGTGGTTTTGTTGTTTTAAAACTGACTTTTGGGCAGTTTCGTAAAAAATTCCCGTATTTTTTACACATGTCCCCAGAGCATTTTATTAGCTCTGAAAAATAAGTTTAATTTGGGAATTCAATTTGCATTATCTATCATATTTATTGTATGTGTAAATTTTTGTGTGGAATGTAAGGAACAAAAATATAGCCTATGACATTAATTTTTTCTAAGCTTTAAGTTTCACGTACAAAGTATTTGAAGTACTGTTAATAGCGGTCTCTGTACACCATGATCTTTTCTTGGGAAAATTTGAAGGATTTTAGCTAGATTTTATCTTAATAAGCTTTTTTTCCCCCATGTAACTAGATAACCCCTCATTATTTGTTCTAAGGTGTTTTTTGCAAATCCTTTTCTGCAGAGCTTTCAGCTCTTTGCCCACCCATCCAGACCATAATGTAACTTGAGTGCAGGAACACTGTGGGAGCCAGTGCTGAAAACCTTGGGAGAGTTGAAATTCATGGCATCCTCTGCCTTCCCCTCGTGTCCATGTTGCCATGAAGTCACCTAGGGGAGGCATTACTGACACCTCACATAAGCTCAGGCGGTTTGTGGCTGTGTTCATTGGTTTTGTCCATTATCTGACTTTTTAATGGAGTCTTATTTTGTTAGCAATGAGGTTTAGGCTCAGTGAGCTGTAGTTTTGAGGAAGCCCTTCATCCCTGAGAGGGTGACTTGAGGCACTCGGAGCAGGCTGAGTAATGATCTCAAACCCAGCCTGAAAGGAGACAGCTGACACTGCAGCCAAGTGTAGGAATAACTCATAAACCACAGGAACACAGATATTTCCATGTGCTGTATGCTGCTCTGAATTATTTATGAACTGGTCTCATGGAAGAAATTTTAGATTTGACTTGAAAAGAAAGGCTTCTTTGATTAGGGACTCATGATAGAACTCGACTTCTGGAAGGCATCTTCTTGCTTGAGGGGACCAGAGCATTATGAGGTTACCAGTCAAAGTGCTTTTTGCTGCCTCAATTGCTGTTTCAGGCTGTAAGGGAAAAAAAGCATCATCAGATTTTTTTTTCCCCTTTTCTAAGTGTTTATATAAAAGTGTTTTTGTGTAAATATGTATAAAAATATATATTCCCATCCTCTCTGATATTACAGATATATGTTAGATAAACATGTGCTATTGAAAACATTTTTCCTCACTTAAGTTTCAAAATTTAGACTTAATACATAGGTGTTCTTGAATGTGTTTCAGTGCTGCTGGAGGAGAAATATTTGACTTGTGTGTCCCAGATCTGGATGACAGAATTGGTGAAAGGGATATTGTAAGGCTTATAAGGCAAATACTTGAAGGACTTTGCTGCCTGCACGAGAACAATATTGTTCATCTTGATTTAAAGGTGAGGCTGCAGCAGGCTCTGTTTTAGCATTTTATCTTCAATTTATTATATTCATCGAAGCAATTTGTTAAATACATAAAAAAGATGAGGAGAAAAAGGAGATTAAGTGATACTAAATTGAGATTAAAAGGATAGAGATTAAATATTTTTAAATAGCATTTTGCAATAAGTATTGTATAATAGAAGCTGAAGTGTCATTTAGTACACTGGGCATTTTTTTCAGATTGTATTTTATTAATTAGGAATGCAATATTTTCTATTCTAGCCTCAAAATATTTTGCTGAGCAGCATCAATCCTCTTGGTGATGTAAAAATTGTAGATTTTGGGATGTCCCGGAAGCTTGAGAATCGCAATGAACTGCGGCACATCATGGGAACAACAGAGTATCTCGGTATGGAGGGGCTGCTTCACAACATCTCCTGTGGGCTTTTGAGAAAACAGGAGCAGTTCATGTAGCACACTTAGCAATTTACATGATGATAAAGAATGTCACAGGACGAGGCAACATGTTTCGAGCTGCTCTTTTTTAAGAGCAGGCAACAAATATTTGCACCATAAAATCCCAATTTATATCCATAAGTGCACCTCTCAGTTTTATACTGTAGTATTTGCTGCCATACAGGCTGTTAAATTGTTCTGATTAGAACTGAAATACAGCATTAGTATGCACAAAGAAATGTTCTTTGAATTAATGTAACATCTTTAATGTTATTCGATATGATGATTTAATGAGATTAAAATACTCCTTGGAAAGGGAAAGATAGCTGTTAACACTTGGCCCTCTCTGAGGGACAAGTTTCCTTCATGATTTGCCAACACTCAATGTTAAGAGCACTTTATTCTGTAGTGAATAACTTGCTACCTAGCCTATGCTAACAGCCATTGTTGCTAAAATTGGCTTGGTCATCTTATTTGGCAGTTTTAACATGCTGAAGGCTTTATTCAGTCCCCTTAAAAAGCTGTATAATTCAAAATCTCTTAGAAGAAATATTTATGTGCATGCATCTGAAGAGAACACATCTTGAAACTTGGATAAAGTTCAGGCCATGCAGTGCCACTTCGGTGTGAACTGAGTAAACATCCGTGTCTAGGCAAACGGAAATAAATTTTTGCCACCCTTGTGGCTTGGAAATAATAAACCTAATTATTGAAACTACATGTTGAGTCTCATAATGACGGTTGGCAAAAGAATGCCAGAAATGTAGTGTATGATTCAAGACCATTTGAATAAGATATTTATTAAAGCATTTTTCTTCATCTCTTTAGCTCCAGAAATCTTGAACTATGATCCTATTACCACAGCTACAGACATGTGGTAGGTTTTTATCTTTGTTTTACTGAGGTTTGGTGGAGCCCCTTAACAATCTAAGGCCCTGATGAAGTTTCATCTGGCTTCCAAGAATCCCCTTCTGTTGGTGGGATGGCTGAAAGAGGGAGGGAGGGAGGGAGGGAGGGGAAGAAACCCTCAGGATGTAACTCAGGGCTTACAGGAGTTATGGATCTGTTGCACACTTAATGGGGAATGCAGCCTGTGAAGAAAGGATGTTTGTTCTGAGGGAATAACAACAGTGGCTGGATAACATACTTTAGGTATTACATACTCCTGGTGACGTGATTCGGATATTAGCTACTCTAGGACACTTCCCTCCCCATTTTTACATTGTTAAATAATTTTCTATACAAATTGTAAGAAGGATGTAAACTTCCTACTTCTTATTTTTAGAGAAGTATCTGCAGAATGAATCATAAAAAAATGACACATACCTTGAACTTTTTTGTGGCTTTTAAACTTAATGAGCTATGTTAAAGATTAGCTTTGAAATGTTTCCTTAAAATCTTCAGCATCTTAATTAATATTCATTGTTAAAAGTTGCTGATTACTCCTTTGAAATCCTTAACTTGTAATAGTAACTAAATCTGTTCAAGAACGTTTTTAATCATGTATTATTTGCCTGCTTTTGTGAGGAGACATAATTGATGCTCTGCTCACAATGACAAACCCAGCAGCTGCATGTTTCCACACTGTAATGAGTACTAAATCCTGATCTATCAGATCACAAAAATTGTTTTATTATGCATCAAGAAACCATCTTAAGTTTTATAATAGATTGCATGATCTGTGGTGCTCATGTTCATGTTCTTGGGAGAAACATCTCAGCTAGAAGAGATGGTAACACAACTCAGATTGATTAAAAGTCTTTGCTGTGTCATCCAGAACTGCAATGATTGATGGATTTTATTTGCATGCAGATAAGAAAGTCTGTCTTTTTTGCAGCTCTATAATCCAGAATTTCCAAGCCCAAGAGTGGGCAGTGTAAAAGAGGTATTTCCTTTTCCTAACAATCTCAGTAGGAAGAAAAGGGTATATTGAAATTAAACAGTTTTCAAAAATCCCTTCATTGAGATATTTATACACATACCATTCCTTGTGTGTGTATGTGCAGTCCTGCTTGAATCACATGAGGTGTAACATGTTTGCTGGAATTCTGAGTGTGGAATTCTGAGTGTGTCAGGAGGTTTGATCTGCAGCACAGTAAATATATGCAAGATGTATTGTTTAGATTCTTTAGTAGGTTTACACGTTGTGTTCTTACCTCAGGAACATCGGTGTCATCTCGTACATGCTACTGACACAAGAATCTCCATTCGTGGGAGCTGATACTCAAGAAACTTACCTTAATATATCTCAAGTTAACGTGGATTATTCGGAAGAAACATTTTCATCGGTTTCACAGCCTGCAAAAGACTTCATTCAAAAACTTCTCATAAAAAATCCAGAGTAAGTAACAAACTCTTCCAGGTAAGAATCCTAAATTTGTGGAGCAGCTAGAAAAAGTGAATGTTAATTTATGTACTTAATGTCACTGATAAGATCAGTTGGATATTTCACAATGCATTGGTATTTTCAACTGGATATTTAAAAGTGCAAGTTTGTGTTCTTCCATAATGTGTGAGAAGAATCTTGGATTCAATGTCTGGCAAAAATTGTTAGATATTATTTTTACTATTTTTACAGATAATGTTATTATTATTCAAGCTTGTTCTTTGAGGTTTTTTTGTTTGAGTTGCTTTATATTTTCATTGAGATGACAGATTTTCAACAAATTTTAGTAAAGTATACTCTAGAAAGGTCACATTCCTTTCTGTAATTATTGTAGTTTGGAAAGGCAATGCAACCTCTTTGCAGTGCTTTCTTGTTTCCTGACTTAACCTTTATCTTTTTACTTAAATACATCTCTTTTTCTATATTTCTATTTGGCAGTGTTTTGCCTTGTTCAGTCTTCTAAAATGTAAAAGTGAAAATTGTAAGGCACACTCCCTTAACTCTGCATTCTTTGGGAGTTCAGACTCTGATCAAGACGTTACAAAGTAGCTGCACTTTGAGAAGTGAGCTGGCCAGGAGTTATTGATTGCAGTGCTAGATATTGTCACTTGTGGTGAGACAGTAATCCTTGTCATCTTCAGAGAGCCTCCAGCAGGCAGGGGTGACCCTGCCTGGCTGAGAGAGGCTCTTGGATAGGAGGAGAGATGGGAGGTGACTCCTGGGAAGTGGCTGCCATGAGGCAATAAGGGCTCCATATAAAGTCAGGTCTGAAGAGTCCTTCCTGTCTAAACAGCTCACATACGTGGTTTGTCAGGGACTGAAATAATTCACAAAACCCCAGTATGGTGAGGAAATCTTGTCTTTCATGGTTGTGGAGCACCTAGAAAAAGGAATCAATGATGAAGAACCTGCTTTGATAACTCTTAGTGTTGACCTGTGGGATATTTGACATTCTGTCACAATTAGTGCTCACTTTCTCCTGGGCATCTCAAGAGTCTTCATCCTGAATAAGATGTCTTTTTTTTTTTTTTCCATTTGATGACTCTACCTTCTTGAATTTTAATAGGAAAAATCTATTCTCAGAGTCATGTCTATAAAGTTACACTTTTCTGACTGAAAAATAGTCTTGTTTTCTGGTGGAGCTGGGGACAGGTAGTGGGCTCTGTTGCCTTGGAGTCAGTTTTCTGGCAAAGTCCTGTGGAAGTTAACAATGCAGAGCACAATTAAAACTTGAACTAGCACTGTACTATGTTATCCAGAGGAGCAGTTAAGTCTGGTTTGTTTGGTAGGATCTACATTTTGAAAGGGTTTATGTCAAATGAATTGCAAGAGTAAAACACTAGAAAATGTCAGAGCTGATGACATCCTGTTGACTTGGCTATTCTTGAAAGCATAATAACTAAATATTCATGAGCCTCACTATTCATGGTCTGTATAAAACATGACTTTAAAAGCAAAAGCAAGTACCCATTTATGTGTACCATGTTGAAAACATTCCCAGGGACCGTGTTCCTTGTTTTGTTGAAAGCTTACTGGCTTTAAGGTAAACCAGCCACTAAATTTAGATGCGTGTAGCCAATACTTAACTGTGTTTTGTAGCAGCTGAGGTAGGGGTAAAAACACACCAATACTGACTTTTCATTGTCAATTTTGTTTAGGATTTTTAGCATCAGAGTTATTTTGGTTTTTTTGTCTTGGTGAAACTAACTTGGGCACCTTTCCCTTTCCCCTCCATAAGGGACAGGCCCACTGCAGCAGACTGTCTCTCCCATTCGTGGTTGCAGCAAGGGGAGCTCACGCTCCTGTGCAGCCCTGAAGAAATCTGCTGCTCCTCTCAGCTGCCAGGACACACAGGCAAGTGCTCAGAAGAGCGAAGTGCAAAGCCCAGCTGCAATGGCAGTGACAAGGAGGACAAGGAGAACATTCCAGAGGACAGCAGCACGCTCTCCAAACGCTTCCGCTTTGACGATTCGTTGCAGTATCCCCAAGACTTCATGACAGACTTTGTGTGCTAATGTGTCATACAGACTTTCCATGAAATTAATTCAACATAATCTGTTCCAGTGGTGAAAAAAGGGTTCTGGCTTGCCAGTTCGTGCAAATCATTGGCATACTGGAAATGCACTTTGATTCTTTTATGCTGGTGCCTCCTTTTCTATCCATTGCTGGCAGTGGATTTAACTCCTGAGGAATTGGAGTTGTTGCGCCAATAAAATGAATTATTTTTTTTAAGAAGATATAATTAAATATTTTTGCACTTTTCAAGTTCTAGTCAAAAGATGATGCTAGAGTGAACAAACTGAAACCTGCAAATGAGTTTAAACATAGCCTTTGCCAAACAGTAGTTGAACACATGCATGCTTTTAGGACTACCCATAGTAAGAAACAGGGAAGGGAAGCAGGGAAGCTGAATCCTGCTGGTTTTCTGAAGTTGTTTGCTACCATTTTCAACACTTTAAATAGAGGCTAAATTTTGTATGTTTTGGGACTATGGTACATCTGTTGGGGCCATTTGGAAACCTGTTTTCCCTCTAGGATCACTAGTAGTTCTACCTTATAGGTCTGGTCCACTTGGGCATTATTATGCATATCCTGTGTAGTTATGCTGTGTTGGATCTCTGCAACACTTGGCATAGAAAACAAGTAGATTGTCAGTCCTTGGGCTTGTGGTCCTTGGATTCTTACCATAAATTACATTTGAAGATGAGGTTCCTATGCTGATGAGAATATTTGAACTTGGTGGTTTGCTTTTATCAAACCTCTGAAATAGTATAATCTACCTGTATTGATTTTTCTCTTATCTTAAAAAAAAAAACAAAAACAAAAAAAACCCACAAAAACAAGCCACAAAACAGAAAGCCTCTAGGTAAAAGTTGTAGAACTGAGAAAACTGAAAATAACCATTTTTGCAGTGAATTGCAGTGAATTGCAGTGAAACTGCAATTAACAACTTTTCTCTGTTCCCCTCTAAGTAGTAGTGCATCTTGCTGTCAATTACTGTTGCCCTTAATTGCTCAGCTTTGTGCCTGCTCTGAGAAATGGACTGCAGTGTGTTGGTATTTAAAGACAAAGAACCTAATTATTGTTTTAAGCCTTTAAAATTGGTTTAGTTCGTGGTATTTTTTAAAGTTCTGTGCCTTCCACTTGTTTCTGGCTCTGAGGTAATAATGCCTGTGTCAAGTTTTGTCTTAGAGCAAATGCCAGCTGTGCCTTAACAGCCTGAAACTGATGTTCATAAAATAAGCCCTTTAATCATAACAGAGGCTGGGAGCCTTTTTGGGCAGTGAATTTATTAAAACTCTTACAGATATTTTGAAAGTAAATGCCATTTTAAAATATTTTGGGATTTTCCAGTCCTCAAAGCTTAAATTTTATTGTCTTTGAATTGGAATTGTTTTCTGTAATAAAATACCACAATCTGATAATCTTTTTTAAATGTGCCTGTGGATTTTTCAGTAGTTGTGCAGTTTGGCATTTTGGAATATGATTGAGAGGTGAACCTGATGAGTGGTAAAAGGTTGTGTTTTTTCTTTCTTCACACCAGGACAGAGCAGGTTTTTCCCAAACAGGTTTCAGTATAAGGTGTCACCATAATGCATGGGTGGATTCAGGGCTGTTGTCTTGGTTTGGGGGGATGCTCACATGGACAAGTGAAAAGCAGACTGAGGTGTAAGGCATGTCAAATTTTTCAGCTTGTGGTTGTCAGAAGTTCTCCAAAACTTAATTCCATGTGAAATGAAGTAACAGGTTTGTTCAGCAGAGACCAAGCTCTGATAGCTGGGTGTGAGTGAACCACACCAGATCTCTGTGTATTAATTCTCATGGAGCTTTTTTCAGTGGTACTGATAGTATATGTAGTTACGGGATTACTTTGCAGAAGGCAGCTGTTGGATTGTGCTCAGGTACTTTACACTTTTTACTATTCAAAATCCTTGGCTTTTCCCAGTTGGAGTCTTACCTGACCTTTTGATTTTTTTTCCACCATCATGGACTCCAGTTTGAACTGGGTAAGGTAAAAACACAGATTATTCGATACATATGTAGAAGTTAAAGTTCACTTAAGATAAAGGAGAAAATGCCAAAAAGCTGTGTAGATAAAGGTAAAAAAGAATGTTTAAAAAAATGGTTGTAACTTAAAATTCTGCCAAAATACTCCTGAATGGAAATTACAACTATCTTTTAGCATCTGGAAAATAAATCTGATAGCATATGCCAGCACTTTATGAAAAAGCTGTTATTCCTTAGGATTTTATCACAGTATCTGATGTTTACATTTCTTACTACTTTAGAGCTAACTTATCTTTAAATAATTGAACATTGGTTTTATCCAAAGAATTTAAGTTTTGAATACTTTATTTGTATTTTATATATACTTAAAATATACCTTGAATCAGACTTTGTTTGGGTAAGTGCATTGGATTTATTTTAAAATATTGTTGTACAAATTAACTCCAATTGAATGTAAATCCCTACATTGTAGGCAACTGTTAGTCTGTTTTGCTTCCTGCCATATTTCTGGGACTTTCCAAGTGTGCAGGAATGTTGAGTAACGTTTTCAGATGACTGAAGTCATACTTCTATGCAGTTCATGACATTTTTATATTAAAGAAAAATAAACTTTGCCATTTTTTCAGAACTTTGATGCTTTTGTTTATTCACAGAATCAGAGACTGGTTGAGGTTGGGAGGGACCTCTGGAAGTCATGTTGTCCAAACACCCTGCTCCTGCCATCCCATCTAGGCCTTGCTGGCCAGAATGATGTCCAGGTGGCTTTGGATCTCCAAGGAAGGACACTGTCTCCCCAGGCCGCCTGCTGCAGTTCTCAGTCAGCCTCACAGTAAAAGTATGTTCTTGTGCTCAGATGGAACCTGCCGTGTTCCAGTGTGTGCCACTCCCTCCTGTCCTGTCACTGCCCATCCCTGACAAGAGCCTGGCTCCATCTTCTTTGCTCCCCCCCCTTCAGATGATAAGATTCAGTTGATAAGAGTCTCCCTGAGCTGTCTTCTGGCTAAGCAATCCCTGCTGCCTCATCCTTTCCTTGTAAGAGAGGTGCTGCAGTCCCTGAACCCCTTGGTGGCCTTTAGCTGGACTCGCAGCTATGTCTGTGTGCCTCACTCTGGGCACTGCTCCTGTGTGAGTGAAGGGAAGGGGCACCTCTGTGCCCTTGCTGGTGCAGCCCATGCCATGGTCTGGGGCACACTGTTGGCTCCTGTTCAACTCCAGGGCTCCAAGGCCTTCTCGGTGAAGGCGTTTTTCCAGCTGGAAGGCTCCAGCATGGATCAGTGTATGGGACTGTTCCTCCACAGCCCATTTCTCCAGCCTGCCGAGGTCCCTATGGATGGCAGCAGGACCCACAGGTGTATCAGCCACTCCCAGTTCTGTGTCACCTGCAGCCTCGCTGAGGGCATGCTCTGCCCACCATCACTAGCCAGGATCTCTGGGCAGTGTCAGAGGCCTCGCTGCTCTCCCTCCAGCTCCTGGCAGTCATTTCACTGCAGAGGGTTGCTCATGTCTGACTTCCCCTTGCTGAATCCATGCTGACTACTACCACTGAATCATGAACTTAGCAGCTCACTTCCTGGAACTGTTTTCCACATGTCTGGGGCTTATGTAGAAAATGTTGGTGTTCCTATTTGTAATGATCTAGTTATATCTTGCTGTACTTAACAGACTTAATATAATTTCACTTTTTATGTGAAATTCTGGTGCCCTTTCTGAATAGCTGTGTAAGACAAATGCAGTCTTTGGTATACATGTTAACTTCTTAGGGCACTAATGGTACAATGTGTTTTATTTTCAAGTAAATTTCAAGTAAATGGCTGAAATAGAAAACAACAAAACCGTAACAAATGTCCTTTAGAAAGGGAATTGCACTCAAAAGAGAGGGTTAACTCCTGGTGGCCTGGATAGTGTGTTTCTTCCAAAGGCATGTTTCATTGACAAAGCTTTTCCATTGTTTGAAATGCACAAATGGGCTTTCTTTTTAGTGAAAGAGACAGTGTGTTCATGTGGTTGTTTTGGTGTTGCAGCGTTAAGTTCAGAAATTATCCGAATATTTACATTTCTTGCAGTGAGAGCTCTTATCAGGATTGATGGCTATTTTTTTTAACATATCAAGAAAACAAACTATTCTGTTTAATGGTGGTTTGAGACAGTTTGAAATTTCTGCCTTTTCTAAAGTCCTAAGGAAGGAGACATCTTGGAGAAAAGCATCCCAATGGCTTAAAATTGAGACTAGAGGTAGATTAGATAATGGGAAGAAATTCTTGACAGTGAGGGTGGTGAGGCACTGGAACAGGTTGCTCAGAAAAGCTGTGGATGCCCCATTTCTGGAAGTGTTCAAGGCCAGGTTGGATGGAGCTCTGAGCAACCTGATCTAGTGGAAGGTGTCCCTGCCCATGGCAGAGGATTGGAACTGGATGATTTGTAAGCTCCCTCCCAACCCAAACCATTATATGATGATAACTGTCCCTCTTCTTACCAGGATAGCTGTGCTTGTACTCTTGACAAGTGAGGGAAATTGAGTTTGAAAAAATATTTTGTAAAATTGCGTGGAACATGAGTGTGCAATTACTGTGTTTGTTTCAGAAACTACTTATCCTGGGCATTAAGAATCTGGCAGCTGAGAGGCTTGAAAATACTGCTTGGTCTACTCAGCATTGCAGAAATGAGCAAGATACAGAATGAATCAGAGTGTAGAAAGTCTATCAAATTTAATTGCAATATTACAAGGCTAAGTTGCCAAGTCATCTACCAGTGAGTAATGTGCTGTGAGAGTATAAGGAAACTTTTTAATAATTAAAAGCAGGTACAGGAATTATGACATAAAAGTTCTTATCTGGTAGCCCATGCAGTGAAGAAACTGCAAGGTAAGTATTATTTTTGTTTGTAAGAAGGAAGTTCTGATAATGAAAAATATTACATGTATAAGGGTTTTCTTTACAGTATTTCTCATATTAGCAATCTGTGTCTTTCTTCCTCTGAAGAGTACAAGCAGGTATGCTATTTCCAGTTTCCTAATCAGACAATAAACCCCAAAATGTCACATTCAAGCAAAAGAACTCCCATGCCCAGCAGTGTGTGCTGAATGTGCCACTGCTTGCTGCAGGTGAAGTTCTGATAGTTGAAATAGCAGGGAGCTCCCTTTGCATGATTTCCAGCTGGACTGGTCCATATCATAGCCAGTACAGAGCAGAGCTTGTTTGAATCTCCCTATGCTAGGTTTGACTATGAGGGTATTTCTCATTTCAAAATCAAAACCGGGTTTTGGTGCTGGCTTGGATTTAGAAAATGCACTGGAAATTCCAGGTGATGTTGAGCATTCTACAGCTGGGCAAAGCAGAAATACCCTAGTGGTTCTTTGCTTGTGGTATTTTAATGAAGGGGCTTTTGTGTTTAAAACTTGCTATCTAGACTCATAATGCTCTGTGTGCAGTTCACCACATGGGTTACAGCCTTGAACTGGAGCTCATTTATAGGGATTTTTCAGCAGGATAACTCTGTAAAATGTAGTGCTACCTTTTATATATTGCTGTGAAAATATATAGAAACCTCATTTAAAATTCACTAACTTTTCAACATGGCAAAAGCTGTTACAGTTTCCATAGAAATCCAAACCTGGCCACAGCAATGTGTTAGAAGTCATACCCACTGTGCCAGTAGTTGATTTGGATTGGCCAAAGCATTGGATTCAGTGGAGGAAACACCCACTAAGTACCAGTTAAACTGAATGAGATTTTTATTTATATTTTCTTGTATTCTGTAATATTCCAGGAGTGTGAGGGCAGGGTGCTTAAATCGTAAATCATTGTGCACAAGATGGGCTGATGCATGATGAGGCACCTGGAGAACCTTTGGTTGCTGTTGTGGGCTAGCCACCCCAGCCCATTCGATCATTTTGCAAACACAGCTAAAGACGAGCACCTGCAGTCACTTATTGATACTCACGGGTTATTTATAAAGGTAAGGACACCTGCCTGGCAGCAGCGAATAGCACACGCTGCTCAAAGCCATGCTCGCCATCCTTATTTGAAACCGGCGGGCCCAGCCGGGGCTGACGCTTTTTGTGCCGGCGGTGCAGTCCCGGCACAGCTGAGCAGCGGCCCGGCACAGCTGCAGGTGCTTTGTGCGAGTTTCATTCCGTCCCCTCAGCTGTGAGGCGTTCTCGGCTGAGGGGTGTCTGGTGCGGCCTCAGCGCCACGGCAACGCAGCCGCTGCCGGGCTCCCGGCGCTGGGCGAGGCACCGGGCCCGGGATTGGGCTGCCGGCGGTTCCGGCGGCTGGATGTGGCGGTGGCAGCCGTGCCGAGCCGTGCCGTGCCGTGTCCCGCTGCAGAGCGCCGGCAGCCGCGGAACGCGAGGCCTCTCTCGGGGCGGCGGCTCATGGGTCCCACAGAGCCCGGGGACACCGGGCTGCCGGAGCGGGCTGTCTGAGCTGGAAGGTGCGTTTTGTTTGGGGTTTTTAAATTTTAAAAATTCATTTATTTTCACTTAACTCCCTTTTATGAGTGGACTTCCTGCCATGCCGGGTTTTATCGCTGCTCGGTGTGAGCACGGCCCGGTCCCGCTGAAGCACACGGCATTGGCATCCAGCAATCAAACGGCGCTGTCTGTGCTTCCAACTCTGCAAAACAGGGTTTTACAAGCAACACAGCCCTCCTTAAAGCTGCCCGGATCTCCTGTAATTGGTTTAGCAGTGCAGATTTAAACAGATGCTTTTGGTTTGGGCTGCTGTTCTGCAGTGTTGCCAGAGAGAGTGACTCTCCTACAGGCACCCCTTTAGAAAACGCAGAAATTAATTTGCGTTTCAAGTCTTCTCCTTGGTGCAAAGTACAAAATATTATGTCATTGTCTTGGCTTCAGCTGAACTAGAGTTCATTTTCTTCTCAATACCTGACACAGTGCAGTGTTTTGGACTCAGTATGACAATTACATTGATAACACACTGATGTTTTGGTTGTTGCTAGGTAGTGCTTAGCCAAATCAAGGCCACTTAAACTTTATATTTCAGTTTCATTATGTAAGACGTGGAGAACAAAGAGCATGTTCGAAGTTCAGTCATCTGATTGATTCAGGTGATTTTACTCATGTCAGCTGTAAAGCTGCTGATGAACCCGAGTCCATCAGATCACCAAGGCTGGAGCATTTGGTGTGAGCATCTTGAGTCTTGGGGGATCTGTGTGTGTTGGGAGAAAATAACGTGGTGCAGGGATGTGGTTACAGCCTACAGAGAAAATGGTGCCACATTCCTCTTGGTGCTTTGCTGCAGCAGCAGGAGGGGCAGCTCCCTCAGTTTGCAGGGAGGGGAATTCAGGCACAGGGATGACATTCTCTGCACTGAATGGTAAGGCAGGGGAGAAGTTTGCCTGCAGACGCAGTGGCTTTGGACAAGGCTCTGTGCAATCTCTTTCAAAAATTTTTATGTGATTTTGAAAATTCAAAAATGTAAGACCTTCCAGTCAGTTTGCAAGAACAATAAGGTGACATCAGGGAGGATGAAGATAAACTATATAAATTGAAACAAAAATCTTTGCGTAACTCGTGGATGGGATCATGATTTATTAAGCCCAGCCAATGGTGTAAGTCTTCCATTTGAATCTCTCATCAAACTTTATTTTTCAGCTGTTTTAATGACAGCCATTAAAACAGTGTTGAAATAATAAACTGAATTTAGACCTTTGAATCTCGAAGTATTGAATCTTGACTGATGAAGCATATTCAATCACACAATTGTTCTTACTTAAAATAGTACTAATAATAGTAGTATTAGTGAATGAAAAAATGTTTTATATAAAGTTAATAAAATTCATTATAATATTGTTTATTTCATCTTGATTGATTCTGATTTTAGTGTCTACCTTTTGTGTATGTTTTATTGCGTATATATGTTGGTACAGTATCTTGTGTGTGCAACCTGTAAATAAATATATTTGAGGGGTGTGCTCAAAAATTCTTGCTGAGAGGAATGTGTGATCAAGAAAGTCTGGAGGTCACAGATGTAGAGGAGTGTGGTAGCAAGCAGTGTGCCTGGTTAGTAATGTAGGTATTTAGAGAGAAATGTAGGTATTCAGTTAGTGATATGGGCATTACCTGGACATTTTAAAGCTGTTTTTCAGAAAGCACTGTGTTTGTATATGAGGCTTGGGGTTTAGTTCTGTGTCCATCTAACCAGTGTAAGCAGCAGACAAGTAAGTTCTGTAGTGTGGGCAACATGCCTGGAGAATTAAATTGTGTCTTCTGCAGGCAGTGTAGCCAAACAGTGAATATTTCTTGGTTTTCCTTCGTTTGAATTAAATGCAGGGAATTGAATTAGCTGATACACTAAACTAATCAAACACCTGAAACCTGAGATGTAGAGAACTTGAATATGCATTTACTTCTTCACAAGAAAACTTTAAAAAGTACTCATTGGTATGAAGTAATTTTGCCTTTACAGCCTTTGTTGAATGATCGTTTAAAATTTAGCAGATGCAGAGTTTGCAGTTTGGGAACTGTAAAATCCCATCTCCTCACTTCACAAATATCACTTCAGTAATCAACCCCCTGCTGTTTCTTTGATGTATTTATGTTTCAGTTCAGCAAAGCACTCACATTCACCCTTGAAATGTAACTCGTCTTTTGTCACTTGCTGTTCAGCGCAGTCACAGCTGTTCATGCTGGTGCATGTGCCTGATGTTAAATGTTTGGAATGCAGGTGGCTGCTTCAGTGGTCAGCTGAATTTGGGTCTGAATGATTTGAACTTTTGCTACAGTGAAGTTTAATATTGGGCATAATTGCAGCAATTTTTTCAAGCAAAAACTGAGTGTTTGCTGTCTGAGAATATGGTGCCTTTAAGATGCATATGTGTTATGCTATAATTTTGTGCTGGAGAATGAACAAATAGCATTTCATCATGGGTAGTGTGGAGTATTATACTGGCACGAAACCCCCTCTGAGATTTAAACTGCAAGTTTGCTGAGCATGGTAATTTGTTCCTGTATGATCCTGAGTTGATGTGTCATCTCAATGATGTGACTGTGGAATACAGCAGAAAACAGACTGGATGGAGAAGTGAGCCCAGATGAAGTAGAAGTGGTGCAGAAAACTACTGGCATGGGCTGCATAAACTTGTCAAAGCCTTCCACATTTCTCCACATGCATTAGCAGCAACAAGGCAAGTTAAATTCAAAGTAGAAGAATTGAGATGTCACGTTCCTCTAATCCAGGTGATTCGCAATCCTGGTTTGCAAGAAAGACACTGGGAAAGATGTCCAAAGCTGTAGGTTTACAACTATCTTCTTCTGAAGGCTTTATTGTTTTGTCATACATTAACTTGCATTTTGAACCATTCCTAGAAAAGTTTGAGCCTGTCAGTCAAGCTGCCAGGAAAGAACATTCAATTGAGAAAGCTGGACAGGAATTCCAAATGGGATTAAAAGAACTTCTTGACTGGAGAGCAGGAACCCATATTTTGTCATCTGTAGATGATATTCAGACCACATTGTCAAAATTCACACTATGAGAGGATCACCTTTCATTAAACATTACGAAAAGAAAGATAATTTTCTCTCATAGAACATCACCAACTATTGTAACCAAACAAGAAATCTTTGCTGCTTAATCTAAAGCATAGAGACTTCAAATACTTTTGTTTATCCTCCTTAAGCAGTGAATTAATCTTGTTTTAAAGGGATAAAGCTTTCTTTGTCTGCCACACACTATTTAATTCCTTCAAGCTGATTTTTACTCTTAATTAATGATGTGGGATTGCTAATGCATTAGAAATATTTCTAAGTCTTTTTAACACACTCTGGTACTTAAGACAGCAGATGTATTATATCAATACCTTTGTTTTAGCAGCTAAAATACATCTGAAGTGGAGATAGGAAGGTTGAAGACTAAGCGAATATTGCCTGAATTTTCTACATTATATTTAAAGCTACTGAATTTTTTAGCTCTTCAACAATTAAAAATGTTAGGGCTTATGTAAAGGGGATGAAGAAACTGAAGACAAGACAAATTTCAGGGATGTGATGAAAGGTTTATATTTTCTTTACAAAGTAGAAAATTAAATTCTAACATTATAAATTGTGTTCAAAATTCTGTGCTTCCATCTTTGAGCATAGATTTAATCTGGTTTTGTCTCTTTTCTCAATGAAATACTTACTACTTAAATCCCCCAAACGTATACCCATGTTGTGAAAACCTAGAAGCCTTTCCTAGAAAGCTTGGTTATAAATATCAAGCTAATATGGATATCTCAGAATTCCCACTGAGCTGCAGAAATGCTCCTTCAGATTTCATTACATATTCTGTAAATATGAATACATATGTGCATTCTAATAAGTATTTATTCTCTAATTGCTACAATACCATAGTATAGGAGCTCCTTCCTTATTAATGTAAAATAGTTGGGTTAGCCTATTTAAAAAGAGCAAGCTTCCCATGCTAATGTCATCATTTCAGTTTCCAGAGTGTTTTGATGACTGATGGTGATGATGCAAGGTATTACTTCAATAACACAAGACTTGCTTCAGTCTTTGAGATTCAGGCAATTACACAGTGGTTGCTCTCTCAGTTACCTAACAGAGCATGGAGAATTCTGGACTGCTGCCAAAGAGAATTCCAGATTCCTTGTCTTCATTTGGGTGTAAGCAAATTAACTGACCTTGCTAACCTTCCTCTGGGAAACTGCATTTCTCTCTAGCTCTTGGTAGAAGCAAGGTCACCAGAGATGAGAAACCAGCAGCTGAAAGATGAGGCAGACTTTATTTAGAGGAAATGGTACGTGTTGGTTACAATGGTCTGTTCTTTAGAACCTGTGGCAGTGGATGAAGGAAGAAGTTAAATAAGTTTTCACATATTTAATTCAACAGGACTTGGTGCAGCCCATGTATGGGTGTGCTGTTGAGAAAATTACTGCTGTGGTTCCAGTGATGTTGAATGAATTGTATATTTGTATAACAAATGAGTTTATTGTACAAATATACAGTATCTATTTTAATAGCATGCACTTTTGGTAATAATTCCATCTGTATTGCCCAGTAGTATGAGAGTTGTTAAAAATGTTTCCTGTTTCTTTATGAGAAAGAAGATTTTAGGTATTTATTATAGGGCTATAAATAGCATTTTATATTTATATATTTTTTGCAAATTGCTTATATAGGTGAATTGGGACTATAGAGACCTACTATCATCACATCTTTGTGATACTGGTGAGATAGTAAGAAGTGTCAAATGGCTGTGGTAAAAAATTTTTAAATGATGCAAAAAAATTGCGAATAATTAGAACAAATGATAGAGCAAAAGACCTTGAATTTTTTGTTTTCAAAGGAAAGAGTGAATAACTATTGAATTATATGAATATGTGTCCATAGTTGGTGCAGTAATACTGAATTCTTTATCTATCAACCAAATGTGTTCCACATCCACACTTGGAATTTGAAGTCAGAAATAAAATATGACTTAAGTATTGGGCTATTTACTACTTGAAATCTTTTAACTAAAACCATGTATCTTTTTGTTGTCCTGTATGCAGGACAAGCCCTGCTTAGTTTTGGTTCAGTAGTTTAGGTTGCTTTCCTGCCTTTCTTCTGTGATCTCAGCCTATCCTAGCAAGCACTAATAGGTGGTCTAGGCTTAGGTGTTTGTCAGAAGCCAGATTCCATATTCTGTTAAAGGGAATTTGTCCACAAATACTATTTATTCATGGTACTGTTTGTCTGTTTATTGGATTCACATCGTTCAGGAACTCTTGTCACCAACCTTCCAAATGATCCAGTTGCAGAAAATAACATAGCATTTGTTATTGCAGGATATCACATGAGGTGAAATCTGCTGAAATCTTAAAGCTTCCACCTGTTGCACCTGCAAATTGCCCAAAAGGTTTCAGCAATCTACTGAAAATGTTCTGCTGGAAGCACCAGTTAATGCCTCTGAGCTAATGTCCCTCTTCAGGGAATGCAAAGGAAAGCTGCTGTTCATACAGGAGATTCTGATGGAACTTCAGGCTACTTGGCTTTTTCTGGAGCCAGTGTTCAGTTCTAACATCGTGGCTCAGATGCCTGAAGGAAAGTGCATAATTCAATACTCAAATAAAAGACTTGATGAAATCAGTTTTTCAGGTACATACTGCTGTCTTAAGAGTAGTGAGTGAATTTGTAGTATCTACCCAAAAAATTGCTTCTGATAGAACAGTAATCCATTTTCTATTTCATTTTAGCTTCCTTACTTAGCTTAGGTTCTTTTAAAGAAATCATTGGTTCAGGCAGAATCGGAGAAACAGTGATTGGGAGGGGCCTCTGGAGTTCAGTTAATCTGACTCCTTCCAAAAAGCAGGAATTTTTGGCAGCACTCCATCAGGTCGGGTACAGCTCTGTGTATCCAAATTTCAGAAATCTCCATGAACACAGATTTCTTGCAGATTACCTCCAGAGGCTTCAGGGCTCCTAGGGTGTAATTTTTTCCTGCTGTCCAAGCTGAATCTCCCAAGCCAAGATTTGTACCTGTTACTGGCTACAGTTAAAATTCTATCTTAATTTCCACTTCACCAAACTGAGCCAGTCCAGCTCTCCCAAATTCTTCTCATGCATGCTCTGCAGATTCTGATCCTCAGGGCATTACCAGCTACCTTGTGATTCTGGTAATCCTGTTACATAATTCTAATAATGATTCAAAAAACCTGCCTTCATTCTGAAGATGTTTGCCAATATCATGGGATTTCTAGTAGAATGATGCATTTTTAATGTATTTGTAAGTGGGCTTACTAAACTATTCAAAATAAGCAAGAAATTGAGAAGTTTTTGAGTATTTCTGAATATTGTGTGCTGGATGATCCATTTTGATAAAATAATCAAATTCAGTGCTACTCAATTAAAAAGGTGGTTTTCTTTTTTTAATGTACTATCACTGGCAGGGAAAAAAAATCATCTTTTGTGCAGGAGAGTGTAAGTGCCAGAATAGGAGTTGCAGTGTCAGGTTGATTTTGGCTAAACGAGCAGGCATCGATTTCCAGAAGGTGGCACTGTCCTTTCACAAATGCAGTGTCTGAGGTTCAGGGCTTAAGAGGATGCTCTTCTTCAGACTGTATGAACAGAACTTCTTAAAGCATAAAGTTAATTGGAGTCTGTTCAGGTTGATTTTTTTTTTTTTCATTCATGTGAAATTGTATAATAAAATTGCTTTATTGGCTTAGTTTTTCATTGCTAATTTGAATAATCATACATTATTCCTTCATTATAAATATCTATTTTAAGCAAAGTGTGTTGATGAGGTTTAAATTACTTAGTGGTTTGATTTCCACATCCCATAAATTTTAAGAAAATCTTGGGTACAGAAGTTTTTCCGTCTTCCCAGGGAAGAAAGCAGAAGCAAAAAAAAAGGAGAAAAAAAAAAACATATGTAAAAAAAATCCCAGGCTGCAATCTGTGATATATTAAAAGTTATATTTAGAAATTAGATCTAGATATCTAGATTATTGATGGTCTTTTAACAGGGTACTCAGATTACTTTTGTACACTTGATTTATATACTTCTTTTTGATACTTCTTTCCCCTGCAATTGACACTGGCAGTGTCACTGACAAAATAAGGTACACTGATGTTTTGAATGACCGGCAATGATGCCATTCCCTTTTTTATTTCATACCCTAGCTGTAAATAGGAAACGATGTTGAAGCATAAATTTTCCCCTAGCTTTTTCTCATATTAAAAAAACCCAAACAAACAGGAAGAATCCCTTTAATGGAACTAGCAACACTACTTTGATTTGCTTTACCAGTTGCAATTATTCCATTTACTGTTGATAAATATACTAAGAAAGGGATCAAAACCCACTTTTCTCTTGACGATGTATAGCTATACAATTGTGCATTAAAAACTATTTTATAAATCCAATTATGAGCTGTGCTGGCACGCTGACATGTAGATGGTCTGTGGATAGGTGACGTTAGTGCAGTTTGTGGTTTGGTGTGATGTGCGAGGCAGGAGGCACAAGGTGAATGTTTCCTGCACGAAGGAAGGCTGTGATTGCATGGGGAGCTGCACCCCATCACGGTCACTTAGAGCAGTCACGGCTCTGCTCTGGTCACTCCATGGGAAGGATTTGTGTCACACGAGTGAATAAACCAAAGCTGAATGCATATTGCAAATGTGCATCAAACACTCCGAGCTTTTGGGCTGAAACTGAGCTTGGAATTTGCTATTAAATTCTCCAAATTGAAGCTGAGGAGTTGTGGGTCCGATCTGCCTTGGCTCCCTGTGAGGAGTTTGTTTGTGGGACACCCTTGCAGCCCTGGCTGTCACAGCAGTGCAGCCTCTGCGTCTCCTTAGGTGTCCTTGTCCTGTGGGTGACCCCACTGCTGCTCCGTGAGGTTGTCCTGCCTCTGCCAGGGCCTCCCTGACAGGGTGAGTCTCCTTTTGTGACGGGCTCTGACAAAACTGCTCCTACTGGGAAGAGTCTGGGCACACCTTTGTTCTCTGAGCCCGTCGTTGTTGTCACTGTCAGCAGCTCTTGCGAGCCCTCAGTAGATCGATGAGGCTGAAACTCTCCCTGTAAATCTCTGTGGAGTTTCTCATGGTGGATATCGTTGTGTGTTTTGTTTTCATGCTGGCTGTGTGCCTTCAGGAGCAGGCACTGGGCACAGCAGAGGGACCTCGGGCTGGGCTGGGATTTCTGGTGACCTCTGTTTCCATCTCACCCCCGGTCATCCCAGCGCCACTCAGGTCGCGAGGAATGCTCGCTGCTTTAGGTGGGAGAGGAGATGCCTCGGCAGAACCTGTGTTCCCAGGGGATTGGGTTAAATCAGTCCCATTTCCTTGCCAGGGTTTTACCCTGATCGAACATTTTGTATTGCAACATGAGGGGCTTGCATCAGTTCACAATATCCTGGTGTGGAACTGAACTAGAATAAGTTCAGTCGTGGTTTAAATTCAAGCCCATACTGGAACTGAGTAGAAGCATTTGTTTGGTTTGATTTCTTCATTGTAAATTTGCATAATTTCCTACATTTCAGTGTGTCTTTGCTCCCCGACCCCATATTTGATGAGCAAGATTAAAAACTGTTATGATGATTAGGCTATAAATGGGTCATAAGGGAAATTAAATACCAGAACCTGATGTTCAGACAACTGTATTTCTTCAAAGGTCTTTTCAAAACCTTTTTTGCATTTGTATTATGAGATAACTTTCATCTTATGCAATAGCTTTTCTACTAATTTACATTAATGTAATTTAAGAGATTAGTTTGGAAAGAACTCCATATCTTAATGTATATTTTGTCATCTGTACAGTGTACAGATACAAGAAACCCAGTGTTTATTCAACAGTGTGTCTTGACAGGTGTTACTCAGGTGCTCTTGTATAAAGAAATAAAAATAAAATTCCTTGTCTTCTTAAAACAAGTAGAACTTTGTTTTGAGAAAAAAATTCTTTAAATGTATTTAGTTAGGAAATGTTTCAGGATCAGGGAATACCCTGTTTAGATCACATTACTGGTTAGGGTTAGTACTGAAGTCAGTGTTGCCTGTGTACAACTGCCATATTAATATTAGATCTTGTGTTTATATTTATATGTTTTATATGGAAAGAAGGATTATTCTTTGCATTGAATTCTGATACTTGATTACTGGTTAAAATGTGTCACTTCATTGTTGTCATACGAGTAAAAAAAAAGTCCATCAAAATGTTTGAATTGTTCATGTTGCTTAATTGCACAATTCAGTTGAATAGCCAGTGTAAATTGATATTGCTCCAACAGAATGATGGGAGTTGTACTGTTTGATCAATTGACCCTGTTTTGAAATTATTTTCAGAAATGTTTTCATGTTTTGAATAATTTCATACTATATGCCTAACTGCTTCTCTGGTGAACTCTGACAATGAGCAAGGTCAGTAAATTGTAAACCTGACAGTGGTTTGAGGAAAGCAGAATGTGACAGAGATTCATTTTGATTAAGACTTCTTGCAGTGCTGTGTGGTGATTCACTTGAAAAGACAATAATATTTTTATCTGGAATAATTTATTTTCCGGAACAGACATGTTCTGACAGTAGTAACAACAGACAAGATGCTGGAAAAACTAAGGAAGTGCAATGAATTTCTGGAAATAATTCTCAAGGGCTTTAATGAATACTTAGATGAAAAGCATCTGGTTTTCCCCAGATTCTTTTTTTTTAATCTAATTAGGAACTTCTTGGGGTTTTTTCAAAAGCCAAAGACCTTACTTGGTATGGAAGTATTTAACAGGGATCTTGTTAAGTAATGAAACCTTTGCTGTAAGGAGAGGATCTGGGTTTGGGACCCTATACACAGACTTGACAGTGTGCAGTGAATGCAGTGTAAAGTCAGCCAAAACAAGAACAGAAATGAAAACCAAAATGCTGGTTCAGTCCCAGAGAAACAGTGCAAAGAACAGGACAAGAAATCTCGTGAGGAAAAAACTCTTAAAGGTGTTGGTTTTGTTTTTGTTTTTTTTTTTTTAAATCACGGGAAGCTGTTGTGTTAAGGTTGTACCTGGTTGCTCTACTCAATTTCCTTAATGTTTGCTATTGCTGGGAAGGGATAAATAATAACTTTTTATGTAGTGGAGGTGGATTAGCTGTTGAAGAGAGAATTCTTGTTTATCCTTATTTTTATGTTACAGAGACTGTGAGTAAAGTTGTACATCTTTAAACTGATCTTCAGTAAATTCAGTGCGAAGCATCTTGCAGAGGGGGTAATACATAAGAATTATTGCTGAGGATAAACTTTTTAAAATCAAACTTTAAATGGTCTTTTAAGTAAATTGTTCAGATGTTTTTCTTAATTATATATTCTTAGATAGTATTGGAAAGAATAAAATGGAAACAAAAAAAAAAGTCAAAGGACATGGATATTTCCTGCGTTGCAGGAATTTAGTTGTGTATGCTGTTTGTTTGCAGATATGTGCCATTGGTGTTTTATATTTGGGCTTGTAAAAGAAAAAAAGCGTCTCAAAGCCCTGTTGAGCTACTGGTCAGTGAAGGAGACATTGTACTGGTATCATAGTGAGAAGGAACTATTTAATACAGAGAAATAGAAATAATACAGTAAAAAATAAGAAATACGAGAAAACATAATCATGCCTAGGACCAGACATTCAACTTTCCAACTTTTACAATGTTTTGCAGGCACCAGAGCATTTTCTGGGACAGGATAATGGACAGAGTGAGGACACTGCCACCTTGGTGTGAGGAAAGCTGCCTAAGCAGAATCGAGTGGCTCGAGGAGCACTTGAGCTTGATGTTCATGCTGAGGATGTTCTTGCATCTGTAGTAAGCAAAAAAGGCAAAGATGAGAGCGACTTTGAATGGTTAAGTCAGCTTAGGTGCTACTGGGAGGTGAGTGATACCTCTCAATCCTATTAGGAGGTAATTTCTGTTCACAGTTTTTCAATTTCTGCTTGCTTGCTCACACAGGGAATGGTTACACTACAGTGAGAATTTCTGCTGATAAGAGAATACCTGGAATAATAATTTTATGGATTGCTAACTAGAATGGCCAGTAGCCAGACATAAACAGTTTTTAATTAAAATTACTTGCTTCATCTCTGCTGAGTCTCAGTGCATTTGCTGAATTTGTAGGGAGTGTTACAGACAGATTTTTTTCACTCAAAGACTGTATTTTGGTTTTGTGGAGCTGCAGGATAAAGAATGCTATAGGGATGACAATTTCAGTTAAAGATTTTAATACACAATAAAATATTGACAAGACTTACTGGAAAAATATGAATGCTTTTACTGGATAGTGGTAGCATACAATGTTTTACATAAATCAGGACAAGATCTCTTGTAACACAAAAGCCATTTTATGTGAAATACAGTAATAAAAAAAAAGTAGAGGTCATACACTAACCATAACTACAATTTTTGGTCATGATTGCTTCTCTTTACCTTTTAGAAGTCCATTAACTTCCTCAATAGCTAGACAAGACAGTTTTACCCTGCAGTACTGTTAGTAGGATCTTTTTAAGGTAGTGTTTAGTTTAAAAACCAGTGGTTTAGTTTGATACTATATAATCTATTAATTGGTAGTTTTTTCTTTATTTGGTTGCATTGACACTAGTGTCTCAGAAGCCATATAGTTGTTTCTAACAGCATTGAGCCAAAAGAGAAAAAAATAATTGTTTTTCATTAAATGGGTCATAACCATGGAGTTTTATGATATGTAAGTCTGTATTTTAAAAAATAGTTAAATTTCCCTAAAGGGATCAGTCTATCAGTGTAATTTAACACCAAAAGGGAGGTGAAATTACTGGTGGGATACTTATGCAAAAAACCAATAATACAGATCAATTCATGTAAGATAGCTGATAAGGTGTAGAGCCTGATTTTCAGCTGTGAATTTTTCTAAGAAGGCATGGAAACAACATTCTCTTCAGATAGCAACAAAGTTAGAGTGTTGCACAAAATTGGGGCATTCTTGAAATGTCCTTGGAGATTTCTGGTAGTCATATCAAGCCACAGGATATTTTTTGGTATGCATTGCCTTTTGCTGCATTGAAGAAGTGTACTTTTTTGGATGCTGTTTCTAGTTTGGAACATCTGGAGCTGACAATTGAGCAGTAAATCTGCTCTGGGCACTCAGGTCAATGTGGCCTTTGAAAGCTGAGTCATGGCAGGCTTCTCATTTGGCATGCCTTTATTTGAGAAGGTATTTTGTTACTGCATGCTTGGGGACTTCTCAGTTTGGGAACAGCTACTGATATTGTAATACCTACTGTTAGAAAATGATTTTAAGAGGTGGACTTTAAAGGAGAGCTGCAACTTACACCAATACGAGAGGGGATTGAATTGAGGCTAATACTTATCAAATTCTGCTTCAGCTGCTCCTAGAGACATTTAGCTTATTTTCATCCTTCTTGCTTTCAGTATATGTTACATACAATATTCTCCTTGAAAAAAATCCATATAAGGGTGAAATCCTCAAAGCTGGCAAACACGTTGTGAAAAGCTATTAATATTTTCATTTTTGTTGTATACATAGTTGGCTGGATGTGTGTGTTTAGTGTTACTTAACACATATTATTGTTTGTGCATTTCTACTGGCACAAATCCATAATGAATTCTAATTTGTGATCAAATGGGACACAGCTTGGAAGTACAAACCTTCTTTGCTTTCAATCATTGTGTTATTCCAATAAAAAAATGCAGAAAGTGTATAAATTAGTATCAGCACAGAAACAAATGCTTGAGTAAAAACCAATTGTCTTCAGATAAGAAGTTATAAAACAGAATATTGCATGAGCTACAGAGTTGCTGAGGTTTCCCTTCATCTTCATGTTCTTTTTTTTTTTTTTTTAAAAAGGCACCCTGGAGTGAAGGGTGTATCTTTCAGATGTTTAATTTATTTTTTGTCTTTTTGTCACACAAACGTTGCACCCAAAAAGCTAAAGTTGAGTCGAGTCCAAGGAAAGTTAAAAATTTCTATGGATTGTCTAAGAAAGAAACAAACAAACGTGAGGGAGTTTCAAGATAAATTTGCTGTACTCCAGCAGACACAGGAGTCCAAGAAACAAGAGAAAGCTGACTTGGAAAATCAGGTGTGTGATGCAAAAGATGAACTATTGTTCTGCTGATAGCCAGAGAAGTTATTCAAAATTTGTTTCTTTATCACATGGTATTTCTACTTATTTTGAAAATCAGGTCCAGGTTAATGAAAACTGTTAAAAATTAAGAGACAGGAAAATCAGTGTCTGTAATTTGAAGACAGAATTTGGATATTTTCCTTATTTTTTCAATGCACTAACTTTGTCTCTAGAAATACTAAAGATATAGAGCATTGATTGTACTTCTGGAAGCAAAACTACATGTTGAAATTAGAGGATGTATGCTGGGATTCTGATTGTATATGTAATTTTTATTTCAAGTAATTACTGTATTAATAATTCAATCACTCAGGCTAAACTGTCGACAAATGTTAATGAATTCAACACTTGTAGAGTTCATCCTCCATTTCACTTTTACACAGCTTTGATCAAAATTCTTTTTGAACTAATGGAAAGATGATTAGCATTTTAAAACTAAATAATGATAGCTTTTAATTTTGAAAGGTGAGATAGAATCTACCTCAAACTAATGGTACATATTATGCCTGTAGTTATGAGTTTATGGTTGGATATTAGGACCACAGGAACCATACAAAATGCAACTCAAGCTTTTTGTAACAACAAATTTTTTAAAAAGCAGAATTAGTGAGCAATCCAAGGATAATTTGCAAACATAACCAGTGACTGCTTTTGCATTCCTGTCAACGAAAAAGGATTTTATAGATGATGAAAGCTGTGTGTGCTGGGCTGGTATTAGAAAATTATTCTTTAATTATTCAAATAGTATGTCTGAAGTGGGATATGCTGAAAGGAATATGTAACTGCAACTTTGAAGCAGGGAAAGATATAATGCAGGTTTTAGCTGAGTTTTACCCAAATGCTAAATTCGTGTTTTAAAATAAGAACGAGCAAAATTATTATGAACAAATGACATAAATATGGTCTGACCTAGCCTGTGCTTCACATGCAGGTTACCTGTGTTCACTTTACAGTCTGCAGTTAGTGGTATCAGCTTATGTTGAAAATGTAACCTGACTCCATCTCCCTTGGGCCCTCAGAAGTGGCTGAGCCATGTAGAAATTTGGGAGCTCAGCAATTCTTCCAGTACATCTTTGACCCACTGCTGACCACTGTTATGTGCTGTGAGATTCTTTTTCTTCCACTGCTGATGCTACTGCCTCATCTGACAGGTATTCAGGTTTCCAATCCCTATTGCTTCTCCAGAACTACGATGTTACTAAATTTTCCCCTACCTGAGTTTATCAAATTACTCAAAATCCTTGTGATTTTTACAAAGTTCATACTTTGTTAATATCATGCTGTGCTGGTGGGTTACAAATTATTTCTTGAATCTCTTGATGCATTTTACCTGTGGAAGCTTTCTTCTCCTGTGGCTAGGCTGGACAGTATCCCTTTCAGATTTTTTCCTAAACCTTTCTGAAAGGGAGAAGAAAGGCATCCTCCTTCAGCTGGTGATGGGTCATTCCTAAGTGCAGTTTCTGATCCATAACAGAGAAGGTTACTGCCATTCATGGTACATTTTTCTACAAAACTTCCTCTCCTAAATTTAGGCTTTCTTCCACAATATCTATTTTCATTAGTGGAAAATTCCCTTTGTTTTTACTTGAAAATACTTGCTTATACACACAACTGTATTAAAGCTCTTCAGAATTTCAGAGGGATATGATTATTTTGAATAAAATAGGAAACTAAATGTGATTAAACTTTCTAGTAAGATCTCTTAGTCTAAATACATTCTTTCAAAGAGGAAAATTGTTTTTTTTAAACAAAGAACTTTAGGATTCATCTGTCTCCTCTTAAATTCATCAAGGATTGTTCTGAGTATGTGCCTGCTATGATTTTATAATAATGTGCTTTTGCTGTAATGACAAAAGGGAATACATTGCCTTGAGAAGCACTTTGAGATAAACATTTGAAGAGCTTATATTTCAGTTTTGAAAGTTTGTATTTTTCCCTTCAGTAATGTAAGAAGATGGCCTCTGATGATGGCTCTTTAGGGAGCTATCAAACAAACAAATGAATAACGAACATAAAAAAAGCCAATAGTTTGCATATAATCAAACTCGGTGACCCTCAGTTTATTACAACACTGGCAAAGTGCATTCAGGAAGGTGGATGACTAATGAAAGTGTAAATTACAGAAGGACCTGGAGGGGGCACAATTAGCTAAAAAATGAAAGTAGTGACTACCCAGTGTTCTCACAGTTAAGGAAAATATATTTTTCCCCCTTGTTTTGAATCAAGTGAGTACTACTGAAGCCCTCACTCCAAGCTGTACTTAAAACTATACTAAGATATTTCTTAGCACAGTATAATACTCAGTTTAATTTATATATTTAATTGCTTCATAAGAATTGCCATTTCTTTTTTTAATATTACAATAATAATATTTCTACACATTGTCTTGCTGGAAAATCAATTAAGGTGAGAATTTTGAAAATAAATGTGCAACTCTGTTTTAATTTTAAAATGTTTGGCTAAAGCCTGTGAAGAGTTCCTAGCATTTGTTTATTCCTCCCCCCCTGCTCTACACTTCTGGGTGACTGCTATCACAAGTGTTGACATTTCTCACGTCTAATACTTCACCTTGCAATTCTGACATTCTTTCATCCAGTCAGGAATTTAATTAGTTACTTTTTTTACCTTTCCCAGTCTGGATGTCCTGATGCTAGTTGGTCACTTTCTTTTATAAAAATATTTACAAGATTTAATAGTAGTCACCTCATATGCAAAAGCTACATTGGGATTTTTTTATCTGTAGTGTAGTTAGGGACAGGAAAACGTCTAGGCAGTCTAAGCTTAGCAGAACTGTTAAAGATATTGCTAGTAATCATTTTAATCAGAGCTTAATATTTTGGGTAGTCTGTGTTCTATAAATCTAACCCTTTGACTTTAAATCTTACTATTTTACATCTCAAAAAATCCCCTGTGTCCCTAAATTAGAGTACGTGATAAATAAAATTACCTCCCACTGATTCCAAACCTTTCTGTCAGCAGAGAAATAAGAAGATACAGAACCTGAATCCCAGCTGCCAGTGTCAAGTACACCAGTCATCCCCAGGGAGTGTTTGGTGTAAGCTCCTTTTGAAGGTAAGCAGCTCCACAGAAAATTCTCTGGGAGTTAATAATTCACAAAGCCCTGTTTGGCTTGGGCTACCTTCACTAGTCAGACTCTTTACAACAGGCTCTGTGCTGATATTTTTTAACCATTCTTTTCTCATGCAAACTATGTTGTTATTACAAATCAGTAATTATTAGTAATCAGTAATTATTAGAGCAATAATATTAAAAATTATCCATTTCTTGTTAACTGAATAGAAGAAAACAGAAATAGATTGAAACACAAGACTGAAAAGGAGACAGAGATCAAACAACATAGCTTGCTCTCATTCCTGTTCTTCTGTCAAAACAAGAACATCTATTAATGACAACAGATCACAATTAGGTGTCAGAATGATCACCGTGCCTAAAATACAGGAATGATCCTCTGAGTAGCTCTCTGGTGACCTACACAATTGGGAAAAAGCTATAGAGCTTTTCCACATCTTTGCTTCTACCTTGAAAAAAGAATTTGAAGTAGTTTATGCAAATTCTTACACTGCATTTCAAACCATCTGAATGGACTTCACCTTATTTTGGCTGAGGTGTTCAAGGTATTCAGACAAATAAAAAACTATCCTTCTATCTTACTCTCTATATCTGACCATAACCACTTTCATGTTCATGTAAAACTTTTGCCAGTTCAGTTTTCTTACTGTTAATTTAAATGATGAAAATCTATCACCAACATTGAGTCAAATGACCCAGGACTTCTTAGACTCTTTAAATAAAAAGAGTAATTTTGTATTTTATTCATTATAAATATCAAGGCTTTAAAAATCCTTTTTAATTAAAGAAATAGCCTGAAGTATTCTGAGAGAAAAAGAATGGATTTTTGATTGGAAATGCTCATAAAAAGAGTACAATGAGAGACATTAAAGGAACCAAACAGTTCTAGCTTCTTCACTTGACCAGATTGCAAGAAATGGGTAAATAATGAAAATTAGGCTTTCTTTGGGCAATTAAAAAAAAATATAGCAATTTGAGGACTTTAGTTCTTTAGGAAATAGTCACCTGGAAAATTATGACTTTGGAAAAAAAGACTGAGGGAGGGAACTGCTTCATTATGCATACTGAGATTATAGCTTTTTTTAGTTTCTAGGTGAAATAAGTGAAAGGTGCTGACTTTCAGCAGTAAGGATCCAAGAGATGTGGGGCAGCTTTGTGTGCATTCACACAGCCAAACTGGAGTTAAAGAGAAGGTCCTTCGTGTAAGCTGTGCTCCATAAAATGGGATCAATAGACTCACTGTCATCTCTTAACTGCTAAAGACTCTCAAGCAGTAACACCAAAGCTGAGAGCATTCCTGACCCTGGCATGGCAGATCAGAAGGAATGGCATTATCTGTCACTGTCCTGATGCAGACAGTTGCTGTACCTTTTACTTGTCAGGTGAAAGCATTTTTTTATCACCCATGTAGCTCTAATACTCCTACTTAAATGAGAATACTCTGTTGTCAGGCTAATAGAAAGTTAACACTCCACAAACCAAATGTTGCCCCCGCTCTGGAAGCTGCAGTAACAACAGCTGGGTTGGTCACCAGCCATTTACAAAGCTCTCTGGTGCTTGGCTTGACTTTAATTTTCTCATTCTTGTTTTTCTGCCATCATTTTCAGCTGCAGCCTAACTCATAGTTACCTAATAACACTGCAGTGTGATTGTCATTGATGACATGTTATCAGTGTAATATTAAAGACTGGCACTAGAATATAATTCTAACAAAGAAGGAGAATAATTTCTTCACTTTCTAGAGAAGAACTTGAACTTAAAATCACTCTAACTCTTTCAAAGATAGTAATCCTGTGCTATACAAGAAGCTTCTTAGAATAACATATATTTAAATTTTTTTAAAAAAAGCTTTAATCATGTCAACCTCATTTCTGTAACTTAAGAAAGAATACTGCATGGATTGATGTGTCAAATTAAGGGATAATTTACTCTCAAGATAGGGAATTCATAAATGCTTTGAAAAATGTTGAAATACATGTTTTTAGGATCCCCAGGATTTTCTTGCAGAGTGGAAAGACAAGTCAGGGGAGTTCCAAAAGCTGCTGTTGACTCTCTGCCTGAGACCTGAGAAAGCATTGTACAAAACTCCTGCTTTACTGAGAAAGGTCTGTCTGCATCTTAAAAACCAAAAGTATTTGCAAGCTTGTATTTTTATTCTACAACAGTCTCTCATAAAGGAAAAGAGGAATTAATATTTTTAAAGAACTTCAGTGAGTTTGAAATTATAAGTTTTCATTACAAATAGGGCTTTAGCTTTTGTTGTTTCAGTTACACACAAAATCCCCAGAGCTCTTCCATGAGACTGTCTTACACACCTTGTGTCTACCCTTGTTCAGTACACCTGCTGTTTTTGCTGGATGTCATTTGCTGTGTCAATTCTGTCCAATCTCTAAAGACAACTTAGTGATAAGCAGGAGTGCAGATAATGCAGGTGCTTAAAGCAATTGTTGCAGACTCGCAGATCCATTTCCTTTGCTGGAGAGTGCTTTGAAGCAGAACTGTTCTGATTTGAGCCTGACTAGGTATAAAGTTTTAACACAGATCACAGAAAATACTCACAGTTGTGAATCTTTATTCCAAAAAAAAGTCAGCTAACTAAAAACCAGAATAAAAGTATTTGCTTAGACATTTTTCATAGACTGGCAGGGTAGTGGGACTGCTCTTGCCCACCCAGCCATCCCAAGAAAGCAGACAGTGAAAGGCCATACCAGTGTGCACTCACTCCTCTGATCCAGAGAGGCTGAGAGCAGTTCCCTATGTACACTTTCTCACACAGCTGTTCAGCTCTAGATTCACTTTAGATTCACATAAAGAGAGGAATGTTTGCACCAAATTAAGAGACACTTTTAGAGTCAGGCTTCACAGCTCACTTGTCGTGGGCTCCTTTGGCCCGGCAGTTGAGTCTCCTGGCTCATCCCGTAGAGGCAGTGGTGCCGGGAGCTGGGGTCTGGAGCCAAAGTAATCCACGAGCCTCTGCCTTGTTGCCTCGACTTCTTCTTGAAAAGAGTTGATTGTGCGCCTGCCAACTTTGCACTTGAATCAAAGCAAGAGATTGAACCTTTCAGCTGTGTCATTCAGCCAAATTCCAACCCCCCCTCCTCAGGCTGAAGTCAAGTATCAGTGCTTCAGGATAGCAATGGTACCCTGGTCAGCATAGTGCACACCTTCCCAGCTATCACTGACAGTATCCCTGGGGATAAGTGTCCCCACCTGAAGCTGCTGCTGCTTCAAATTTTTTATATACTGTACTTAGAAATAATGTCATATTATGGCCAATACGCCTTTTAGACCTTGAAAAATTGCTCTAAATCATTCGCAGTTCAAGTTAGGTAACACCACCTTCTCACTCTTAGTCCACCCTCTAAGATATCACTGTGCCACATGATCCTATTTATTGTACTTTAATCTGCTTAACCTTGCCAGTCACCAGGTATATATTTAATACTGAACATTATTAGCTAAGGCAAAGATCTTATTTGTGCAAACCCACCAATGAGTTATATGCAGAATCTTTTACTGTGCCTCATCAGAGAACTTGGTTCACTTGGTTCTTATGATGCACAGAATTAGGGCTCATACATCAGCTGATCTTGATCAACTGAACAACTCAGTTGTGTGCTTTTTTACATGTCAACACTATGGCATGAAACTTCAGAAGTGAGAGAAGTATAATATTTAAAATGGGCTTTAAAGTTTAATTAGGCAGATTTATATGTAAAATTGGACATGTGAAGCAATGATCTGGTCAAATTTTGTCTTTTCATGTAGGTTGTTGATCCCTCCTGAGAATAATAGAGCTGCTCATTGTTGAGTTTTCTGCATTGATTATTGCACCCTATATATTTTTTTTTCTGTTGTAATGAGTTTCTGGAAAAACACTTCTAAAGGAAACAGGTTTGCATTCAAAAGCCAGACAAACTACACTGAGAAGTGCTTAGGTGCAGACTTCTTAGCCAATAATGCACATAAATTATTACTTCAGAATAAGTCATGTTCTAGCCTTAGACAATCATTCCTGGCTGATATGTGGAAATCTTAGCAAGAGAAGTTCTTGTTTATATTCTAGCTTTGAATTTCAGATTACAAGGTTAACACTTACAATGAAGGTCCTCAGCCGTGTCATCTCCAGCATGTAGTACTCCTCCATTGTCAGCTCATCAAAGTGCTTGGGAAGGGATAAAAATTCACAGGTGTGACGTTTGGTGTGCTCCTCCCTGCAAGATAAATCCAGAATAAGAACAGATGCTAAACTTATAGAAGTTTCATTTCAGGAGATGAAGAGATGTGTACAGGCAGGTCTCTTCAGTACTCGTGCTGTCTATCAGCAGAAACAGCATGATACAGAAAAGATGAAATAGATTTTAGTGGATCTCAGATGAAAGCTAGTTGAACAATTTCACAGTTACTGGGCAAGGTAAACTTGCAGTTTTGTGAACTGTCATGGTGGAAACTGACAGGAACATTAACTCATTTTAAAATTACTCAAATTTGGAGAGATGCTTAAGAGCATTGTTACATCTGTGCTTACCATGGGTCATCGTTTGGTTCCCAGCCCACCAGTTCTAACAAGCAAAAGAAACATTTTGCCACATCTGGTTCATTTGCATTTGGACAGTGGATGAAGCCAGCCTTTGCCATCTGCAGGGGACAGTTTAGAAGATTAGAGCCTTGTCCCACACGCTACTCGTTTCCTGCCACTTTAGAATCACATCTAGTCAGGACACCAAAAATTAAGTTTGTTTCAGTAACCAAACACCTTCTCAGGTAACTCTTGCAGTATGACTCATCTGAGATTCAGGCTAGCAATATCATGTGTGTGCCAATGTAAAAGTCAGGTGGATTTTTTTATTTAAATAATTTCTATTTCTGAGTTTGAAGTAGTGATCACTACTTCATCCTTCCTGCTGGATCTATACTTGTTTAATGTAGGCTGCTTTATCATGAATAGAATTTGCAATTAGAAAGACTGTGTATTACAATAAATGACAGGAACAAAAAAAAAAAGGGAACAAGAACAATAATTATTAAAATCTGTAGACAGACTGGTGAACTGAACACAGAAAAAACAGTCAATCCCACTACAGTATTTCTGAGGAGGGAACAGAAGAAAGTTGAGTATTTAACTTTTTATCTTCAGGCTTAGTGGACCCCTCTTGAACCTGAATATACTTAACAATCACTTCACCTTCAGGCACAGCATATATAAATTAAGGCAGAGGCAAAATAACCATATTAGACTTACATTCTCTGGAGTGCACTTGCAGTTCTCCTGGAAGGGCCACTTGGTGAAGGTCTTTAAGCGGGTCTCATATTCATACATCTCCTTAAAGTCAATTAAGAGCTTGGAAGCTGAGCTGAGCTCTTGCAGGAGTGCCTCCATGTGTGAAGGCTGCAGTCAGTGCAAGGTAGAGCCTCCCTCCTGCTCTCACATTTAAGGCCTTTGCTAATTGCTTACACATTGCACCTGGACAGCAGGGGAAGGCCTAAAGCAGCCTTAGGCCCTTCCTAACAACGTGAGTTTATGGGCAGGACAGCCAGGGGAAATGAAGCTATTGGAATTTCTTCCCCTTGTGTCACAGTATGTGTCCTTGGTCACACTACATATATTTAACTGAATGCACCTATGGCAGTGGAAGATTTTACACTTGAAACGTCAAAATCTGCAAGTTAAAATAGTTACAAATACAGAAACTTTGCATATCAAGTTTGAAAAAAATGCTATCCTGATTGCAACCAAAGGGGTTGAATTAACATTGCTATTTGAAGCCTTCACTGTTTCTTGAATTTTATGTTCAGAGATTAATTCTTAGGATTGTCTTTGCAAATGCTATTACATTTCTTTAAAGAGGAGGTGGTTATTTAATGATATTATAATTATTCTGTTCTCTTTTAAAATATTGTAGAGCATGACCAGATACTGGATGATAATATTTTAAAGGTATATGTCTGTAAGGGTTTACAGCACTAAGCTGTTATTTTATGAACTGTGTCTTATTTTGGTATAGAGTCCAGTTAAATTCAGTAGAAGTTTAAACATCAGTGTCTTCAAGACTGCTTTCTAAGAGATCTTAACACCCCTGAAAGATGCTGCATTGTGAGACTTGAAAATTTAAATCTTCTCCAAAATACAGATGGAGTAAGTGCAGAAAATAATCCAGCACATTATTCTGTCCAGATGTGGTGACAGAAATGAGATTAAAGAACATTTGTGTAGGACTTCTAATGTCAGCTCTTCGGGCATGGTTTTTGCCTAGATTTACAAATGCTACATCATTGATTCCTCTGGGACTGCACTGGTATCTATTTTTGTATGCAGGAATACTGTCCTTGGAATTTATACTCAGATATTTAGAGTAACATGTGTTACATGAAAACAGGACACTTTAATTGCTTTCTTTTTTTTTTTTTTTTCTTTTTCCAGATAATACCAATGGTGCAGGAATTTATCATTCATAACCTGGGCCCTCCAAGCACTGATATTTATAGTTTCTCCTGGTGCTGACTCCATGGCAGCCCTTCTTAAGTTTGCTGATGATCAGGTATTTTAATCTTTATTTTTATTTTTACTGTAGTTGGTGTTTGTGTGTGTAGGTGTGTGCACATGTGAGTGTATTTGCATGAAGTAAGGAACTTGAACTAAAAGTTGAAATGCCAAAATAAACCCAAAACCTGTTTTTAACTGCACGAAAACATGGTAAAATTGATGTCATGCTTCTCTTTAACACAAGACACTAATTCAGGCAAACAGATTGTTTTCAGGAATGAATAATTTGTCTGTTGTTTAAAAGAAACTGTAGGTGAAATATTTTGGCATATTTTGTCATCTTGTGATGTCATGATCTATTTAACTAATTAGCTTGTGTCATTTCAAATGCAAAATGCAAAAATGGAACAAAGCCATAGTAGTTTAAATGTTTCTTGTAAGCAGTCTTATCTGAAAATGCTATTTTTTTCAAACATGCATTATGTGTAATATATTACTTAATATATAAACACCCCAGTAATATGGGACCGTGGAGTCCTGGGTGATATTTATACACCAGAATTGAAATATGAATTTTTTTGTTTTTTTTTTTGCTTTGACTGTTTTTACGGCATTTAAAACAAACAAACAAACAAAAAATTCCCAACAGCCCATTTTCTACATTCTTATTAGGAAAAGTACTCCTAGAATACTAGAAAGTAAGATTATACATATGTGTAATAACACATTTGAAGATGTATTTCTTGCACTTCCTGCCTGTAATTGTCAGAATTGAGTGCTGTTGAGAATGGCAGGTGCATTTCTAGCCACCAGCTGCAGAGGTATCCTGCATTTTACAGTAGTTTGTCTGCATCCTTCAAGAGTGTTTGTAGAAGTGTTCTGAAACTCTCAGAATTTCCTAGGTCCAGATTAAATGGATGGTAGTTGGAGCTTTTCACTGGAAGATACATAAGAGATGGCATGACATAAAAGAAAATATCTAAATTGTATCTTAAACTATGCAGTGCATTAAATACCTGATATCCACTGTCTGATCCTGACTTTTCCAATATGTGCAGAAAACCTGTGAGTAATCTTGCAACTTTGTAAATCAGTTAAAGCCAACCCTGATGAATGTGTATCTATGATCTGGGGGAGAAAGCCTCAGAAATTAAATAATTGTCTTCCACTGCAAGGAAATTAGTTTCAATTACTGTCAATAGTGGAGAAAACTTTTATTTTATTGCTTGTCTCATACTTCATCAATTGAAACTTGTTGCTATGACATTAATAATACAGCTCTCTAGGTGTATTTTTCTTTTTAAAAAGGTAAGACTGGGAAAACCTATCCACTTTTTAAATAATTGGATGTGTGTTTGCAATCACATTTTACATTATTTTTCTATAATTAATATTGATTGTCTAAATGAGGTTGCATGTTTAGATAAATGGTCTCAATTGAGAACCAAATCAAACATTTCTATCGGATGTCTTTGTGTAAAGACCAGAAATTAAACTTAGTTAGGATAAAAAAAAAGCTAAAATATTGTATGAACAATATTTTATAATACAGTGGTGTAAAAAAATGTATAGGTGCATGGTCTCATACATACAGTTGTATATAATACATATTAATTAGATGTACACGAATAAATAGCTTTAAAAAAGAGACTCTTTGGAAGTGATGCTCATAACCATTTAAAGACCTCCTGCTGATGGTCTTTGTCTAGAAAAGTTTCCCCTGGCTCACAGAGTGTGAGAGCAGGAAGAAGCTGGGCTCTGAGTGGCTCAGTTCTGCTGGGCAGGACAGGAAAAAGGAATTGTTCCTGCAAGGTGTAAAACATCCACTACTGCCACCCCTGATGGCTGGGATTTATTCGGTGCCAGGGACAAGAGCAGCCCCTGGACTGCTGCAGAGTGAAACCAGCTGGGATCTATTGCATTTATTTTCTTTTTTCCTTCTGCCAGAGTTGGATTAAATGCTCGAGAGATGGTACTTTGTGTTTGGACTCAGATCTTCATTAATTCTATCTATTTTACAGTAAGTTCTACTTATTAGCACTTCTAGCTAACAAGTTGAAAATGGTGATATCTCTCTCTCTCTGCAAGCCCTTTAAGGCCTAAATGTTTAATTAAGAATAAACACCTAAATTATTTTTACTTTTAACCCAATAACTAATTACCTGTGGCCCACAGTGTGGAATTTTCTATCCAATTACAAAAGTACCACCTAAGCTCATGAGGAAGCAGGTGAACAAGAAACCTCTGCCCTAAAACTCCCATTTTGCCTTTTATAAATTACTAAATATTACATGACCAAAGGTTCTGAATAAATTACAAATACAGTTCCTAGCAGCGAGGGAACCTTTTTTGGTCCTGAAAGAAAGGGATTTGTATGTAGTAAACATTTCTTGATACTTTGACTCATTTGCTTCATCCCAGTTCTCAGTCCATCACCTGCTCTTGCTTTCCTGCAAATAATTTTCTGTTATCACTCATAATTTTCTTTTTTTATGCACCTAAGAGGAGTCCAGCTTCTCCCAACCTCAAGAATTTAAGCATGTTTGCTTTTTCTAAAAATATAAAATAAAAAAAAATTATGAGCACAGCTCTGGCCTTGTGATGGCATACATTTATTTTAGAAAGACGCCAAAAAAGTAGAGATAATTTTGGAAAAGTTTTCCATAAACTTGTATCCAGGGAGTTTTACCTGCATTACTGTGGAAATTTTTGGTGCTATTATTCTTCAAAAGCAGCAATGGCTGACTGACTTGAAGGATGATTATTAAAAAGTATTTGAAGGGCTGGAGATGAAATAGTTCAAGCATGAACTAGCAGAAGTAATTAACAGCTTTTAAACTTTCCAGTGAGAATTCTGGCTGCCTTCCAGCTGAATTACAGTGATACTGATAGGGCTGTCCAGGGAAGTGCTGGGCTGCTCAGATCACTGTCCTGTTTTCCTGCAGGAGCTGCCAGCTGCTGCTCCTCACTGTGACTGGGGAATGCAATTATGGTGCCAGAGGCACTGATGACTGGGATTGGCTCTGTAAGTGTTCTGAAGATGTTATTTTCCTCGGAAATCATTACAAATGTCAATTATATACTTGATCCAAGTGCTGTTTATTTTGCCTCTCCTGAAGATGTAAGTATCTCAGAACAACAGAATTGCCAACAGCTTTTTTTTTTTTTTAATAGATGCATCTTTACAGAAACTGTGTCTGTGTTTACTCAGTCACTGTTTGCTTTGGTGGCTTAATCTCATCTTCTATCAGGCCTTGTTTCAGTGACTTCTGAGAAAGTGACATTATGTAAACACCACCCAATTACTGTCATCTAAATTGACTCTGTGAGTCAGCACTCAGGGGACAGTAAGTGAGAAACAGCCTAGTGAAGTTAAAAGCATTTTAAAATAGGCATGAAAGAAACAGTTCATTATACCTACTGGAGGCAGAAAGGCCACAATAATCAGCTTAATTTATCACACAGGAGTTGTGTGTCAGTCATCAGCAAAACATCTTCAGGCACTTGGCAGGCAGTGGGCTTGGAGAGGAGCTGCAGCCCTTTACACGTGGTATCTCATTTTAACAATTTTCGTCAGCTCCCAGAATTTTTCAGAAATTGTATCTTTTATATCTTAGTTTATGCATTTTATTCATCACTCTAGGAAAACCTGTAGTGGGTTTTGAAGTACAGCTTGTGGCCTTTTGTGGGCTGGTTGGCTGCTTCTGCATCTTCTTTTCAGTCTAGAGGTATTTTTCCCCACCTTTTCTCAGTACTGAATATGCAAAGACACTTGCACAGAATCCTTTCCCAGAGCTCTTTGGAATCACTGAACACGCTGCTATTACCAAGGATGAGTCAGGAACACAACTGCTATTTGACACCATTCTGACACAGGTATGTGAAGCCACACACCACCTTATCCTAACCTTCCACTGTTATCCATGTTAGTATGTTCACATTCCCTCCCGAGTTTTTACTGTACTTTGTTGTGTTGTAGCTCTATTCTGGTGAAATTGCTTTTCCACTTAAGAATGTTTTAAGGATTTTTTTTTTGGGGGGGGGGGGGGGGGGGGTGTTGCATTTTTTTCTGTCTTCCTGAAGAAACATTTTGTGACTGTACAGTCAGCTTATGTATCTCCTACTTCCTCCAGCTTTTAAAATTTTCAGCTCCTTGGCCAGTTCTAGTCCAGTTTGTAAGCCAGGTACAGTCTAGAGCTACCATGGTTCAAGAGAAAGAAAAAGACACATTTGTAGGCAACTGGATATTGTTAGTTCTAAGCTAGTAACTTTTACTGCAGTAATTGAGGGAATTCTGTTGCTTTAGAGGAACACTTGCAGCAATGCCACAGAATGTGAAACAAGAATAGTGAGAAGAATTTACAGTTAGTAAAACCATACTTCTGAAGGCTGGGAATGACACTTTCCCAGGATGGGCAGCTTTCTCTATAAGTGGTTATGGACTTTTTCCCTGAGCAATCCAAAGACTACAGGATCAGCCAGAACATCACAGTAACTTTCCATGGAATCCCCCAGTTCTTGTTTTCAGTATTGCTCCTACCTGACTGACCTAGAAATTTGTAACATCTATTGGACAGAGCATTTATGTTAGTTTTTAATTGTTTAAACAAGCCTGTTAAGCAAACACCTTCCTTGACACCTTCCTTTTCAGAATTTATTTTGGGAGCTTGTAGTGATGTCTGCTGAACTGAAAGGAATATTAAAACACAAAAGTCCTTAAAACACAAAAATCCTTAGAAAACTCAACAAAAATATCTGCTCCTTGAATAATTTTTTTTATTTTCTGAAGGCTCCTTATGTATAAGGAACATACATAAAATGAACACAACACTGTTGACAATGAACAAAACAGCATTTGATAATTTCCAGCTTTATAAAATTTTTAAAAAATGATTTAGTTATAACAAAAAAACACAATAGCTCAGCAAGTTATCTTATTGGACCATTATCACATTTTAAACCATAGACTCAGTTGTTAATGGGGAGAGGAAAGAAAAAAAATAATAAAAAAAAAATCACACTGCATCTAGCAACTACAACATTTTCTAAGCATAATCACAGCGGATTGAGTGCAATGTGATTTACATCAGAATTCATATGGGATGTCACACAGTGACAGCATTGTAATATACAAGTAACATTTATGCCCTCCAACAAATACAAGTTAAATGAGACTCTGGATTCAAGCAAAATGGAATGTTGAAGCCAAGTAGAAATGTAGTGGAATTCAGATTGTCTGTAACGTGACTCAAAAGTGTACATTAGAATCATCTGGAATTCAGTACTGGTGGAAACATAGAGAAGTCACAGCTGTTACACTGCTCTGTTACATTTACAATAAATACTAGAAAATAAAAGAAAATCTATATTCCATGAAAAATACAGTACCTACCTTCAATGACCATGTTTTTCCCTTGTCTGAAGATGGTCTTGGAAGGAAGTTAACTATTTTCCTACAGAGGCAGTGTATTAAGCTATAACCACATTCCAACTAATACAACAGTAAATATACTACTGGAAACACAGAAATCTTCATTTGAAAAAAATTAAGAAAAATAAACCTTAAAAAATGATTTGACAAAATACCAGTTCAGCTGCATAATGACCCCCTTATATTTCAGAATTAACAGAAAAGAAAAAACTTAAGTCAGTCAGTTTAATACAAAAGAAACAGAGATTGTTTAAACTCAGATCTTCAGAAGGTATCCAGGAAGTTTTGTCTCATTGACCGAACATGGGCACTATGCAAAAATGTCATCCAGGAGTTCTACACTGCAGAAATTCAGCAATCTGAAGCTAACAACAGTGTGTTTGCTAATAAGGGTTCTACACTAAGCATGTTTAAAGAGGAAAAAAGAAAACCTGAGTTCAGAACATCAAATGGCTGCGTGTCTGAACTCCGGGATTTTGGCTTCTTCACTGAAGAAACTGCACCCTTCTTTGAAATGGACCCTTAATACTGTTTCCTGATACTGCATGAGGAAGAAATACTGGCAACCAACTGATACCTTTAAAATACATGAGCTGCTCTCAGTAAAAGCTAAACTGACCAATGAAGCTTCCAAAGTAAAGGGCCGTAGGAAACACAGGAAACTTGAAATGGAATGCAGATAGCCACTGGCTCTCATTAAAGGTGTTAGGATTAGTGCTTTAGCAGCTACGCTGGCACCAAGCAGACCAGAACTTTAAAACTTACAGCACATAGTCAAAGTACAGCTTTTACCTGGCATACACAGAAAAGAGACAAACTGGATGTTTTAGAAAAAAAGCTACTACCATGCTTAGGACTGGTACTACAGAATCAACTTGCACTCCCCACAAACTCACAATTCATTTTTTTTTAAGGAGATGGGTACAAGAAGAACTAACTCATGTCTGGCAATAAATGCCTGTCAGCACAATCTGATCTAGGACAGCTGGTCCCAGCAAGTTAAGGCCCAAATTTTCAGTCTATTCTTCTAAATGACACATACCATGGTTCTACCACATCTGCTTTTTAATAATCTAATTTAAATACCAAAATTGTAAAAAAATATTATAGAAATGAACTTCTTTACACTGGAAGTAGAAATCTTCATACATATTCTTTACTGCCAGAAATGGCTGGTGTCACAATGTCTGATATGAAGGCATGAACAGATTTGATGCGCTGTTACAGTATCATAAATACCCTACCAGTACAACACACGCAGAGCATAATTTAACCCTTGTGTCCAGCTTCAGGAACTAGCATCTTGCACCTTGGTTTAACATGAAGAGAAGAAAACAGTCCAAAATAATCGTTTTAAAAAAATGGAGAAATTCCCACATGGATTCTCTTGTTAAAACAGTTTGCACAAATTCACAGCCACAATTCTTCAGTAGTTTATGCTGCAAGTGGCACACAATACATGTTTAGCGTCTGTAAGAAAGAACCAGAAACAGCTCAATAACTCCAAGGTCAGGGATTGCCCCAGGCTAACACTAATTCTACTGCATTTTGCATTTTCCTACTAATATCAAGGAACAAACATCAAATAAATCTCAGCTGGGGAAAAACATCATCAAATTGACCCTCGACAGAAGTTACACTTTGCAGAGTACATGGCAACAGCCTGCCTTCTTACACAGGAGCTTTGCAATGACAGAGTGCAGCTTAACACAGCTTGTAAGAATTTAAACAGTGTTTAGGCTTGGGGTTTCCATTTTAAAAATTTAACCCAGCACAGTGGTTTCCATGTCCTGCTGTAAGATTGAATACTTCAAGTCACCACTATGCAAAAAAATCAGCACCGGATTAACAGGTATATGTACAGAGGTGCACACACATGTGTGCATATCTGTTATATCTATATAGATGTAGATATACATAGAGACAGCTATCTGCTACTCAAGACTCATGTGGCACTAAATGTTTCCTTGGGTTCCTTGCACAGTTGTTTCAGCTGTAACATCTTCTGGTTTCTGTCCAAGTGCACTAATGGAATGGTATTTTCCCAAATGAGATCTTTCCCTGTACTTTTTCTTTCTTAAGCAAGCAGCACTCTCTACACAGCACCCTGACCTTGGCCCTTATTTCTCAGATTTAGGGTTTCCTAAACGTTGCTCGCTCGAGTTTAGGAGTTGTGTTTGGTAAGCTTATCTGATGGGATTAGAGAAAAGCAGAAGCTACTCTAGGCAGAAAGGAATCTCCTGTCCTTGTGTAAGCAGTGCAAGCACCACGTGTCTCTGAGCAGTGTGCACACAGCCACACAGTGCAGACTCAAAGCCAGACAGCAACAGATTGGAACCACAGTGATTACCAGCATCAGGTCAAAACTGGATGTCAAGCACAATTTTGTCTTCATAGAGGGCAATCACCAGCATGATGGCAAATCCAAGAAGCAGGCCTAGATTCTGAAGAATAAACTGCCCCACAGGACAGTAACCATGCTCTTCATTATCTCCATCTCCATGAAGCATTTCTGGAAGCTGAAAGATACAAAACAATTTAGAAAGTTATTTCACCTCTATTCCATTTATACGTGGACAAATTTACAGGATGATATTGTAAAGGATTAAACACTCCAGAGTTCAGATGTATAAACAATACACTAAGACACAGCTTATATTCTGCTGAACAGCTACATCCAATAAAAACATGATCATGTGAAGTATTTACAAAACAAACTAAAAATGCCTTTCTTTGAACTTTCACCCGATCATCCATGAAATTGAACATTAAGTTCCTCAAGATAGGGCGCAGCCCAATATTCTTCGAGTTCTGCTCTTTTAATTTTAAAAGAATTCAAATCATGCTCAGATAAACAAAGGACTTTGATTAACTTAGCCATTCATCTGTCATGTGAGATGTTTACACGTATTCACATACACACTCCTTTAAATATGGGAATGATAGCTACAAGCAATTAAAGAGAAATTTTATGTGCAAATATAAGAACATGAAAATTCTGTACATTCTAGATATTGCTCACCTATGAGGAAAAGTCAGAGTACTGACAAAATCAAGTAATAATAGTGCTCTTGGAAATTGAAAAATATAATTTTGTGTTTTACAAAGCCATTCACATAGAGCAGAAGTAAAATATTTACAAGGAAATTAATTCAAGAAAGCAGGAAGTAAATGTTAAGATCTGGTTACTGAGAGATGCTTCTGCCTGAATTAAGGTGCAAATGAGACTGTACGCTAAAGTTGAGAGTCAGGATTTTATTTAACAGGAAATATGAGGCACAGAGAGAGAGAAATAGGAAAGAGAGAGGAGTGAAAGATGAAGAAGAAGAGAGTCACCACCTGTGGATCCAGCTGGTGTCCCCCTGGTCCTCTTCACCCTGGCTTCCCCAGGGTGGGTGTCCTGAGGTCACTCAAAACTTCTCACCATTTTGGCTAGCAGTTCTCTTACTCTGCTGGTTAAATGATTCTCTCACTTCCAAAGTGAGTTAGTCCCATCCCAGTCTCTCTCTGCCTCTGAGTGGGTGCCTCCCATCTGGAGTGCTGGGCTGTGGTCTCCCCTTGCTGGACCCAGCCAGAGCTTATTTTCAGCAGAGCTGCTTTGCCTGGTGCATACATTCTTCTCCCCAGCTTTGTTTACTTCTCTTTAGGCCTGAGATAATTGGACAATTGTCCCACCTTAACCTTACCTTAAGTCAGGACTATACTCAGTGGGGTGGGATTCTGTGGTGGCAGAGGAATAGCAGTTGCTTCTCTGCACAGTTTGCTACAGTGGGCAAAGTCCTTCGGTGATTTAACAGTGTTTGAGGCACTTGTGATCTTTAAGTCTCTCACAGTAATTCCTTCAAGGAAGGAATTCTTACAAGAATTTCTTCAAAACTCAGTACAGAAAATGATGATACAGAAGAAAATGGAAACTATTACTCTTCATTAGATCAGCTAGGACAGTTTTGGTTATTCCGGGAACTTGAATACTACTCGATAGACAATGACATCAAACCTACTAAAAACCCAGATATATTACCCATCTTGTCTTATATTCCTCTGTTTCTAAAAAGAGACATAAATCTGATAATTAATTTGATCCACTGAGTATTTAAATACAAAAAAACCCCAACAAACCCCTCAATCCCTCAAGAAACAAAACCCAAAAAGCCCTCCCAATTGCTGTGAAAAATGTTTAAATGGGTATTACATATATACTAGACCAGACAGCTCAACAGCAAGCACAACTCCAAATTACAAAGTGCTATTAAGTCATTAAAAATAAAGGGCTTCACCTTACCATTACTGTTATGGGCTTTAACGCTCTGGATATTTACTTTGACAGCATGTCTAAAGATGACTGAACTTTTTGCTTTATTGGCTACTGATGTGACCAGTTTCAGGGACCACATGAAAAATAGTCCTTTCAGTTAAAAACCCCCACTCTTTCGAAGTTGAAAGCTTATGCTGTCAGTATTAGAGATAAAAGGAACAAAAACTGCAACAGATTAATTTGTTTCCCAGTAAGATGAAATTATTCAAGTTGGACTATTCAATGTACCCATACAAACCAAAACAGGAGTGTCAGGAAGGAGGATATTATGATTAGTTTTAAAAGTTATCACCAAATGAAGTTTCATGAAAGAACATGGAAAACCTGGAGGAAAAAGTCAGGAGGCTGAGTTTAGGTTGTACTGGAGAGGAATAGCCTTATCATTGAAACCCATGTAATTAGACAAACTTCAGGAGAGTCAGATGCAAAAATGCCAAAAGGCTCATTCTCAATGGGTTGGTGTAAGGAATGGATAGAAAACTGCACCTCTGTGAACCTCTGCTTGCAGCTAGGGAGGAATCAAAATCTATTCTTATTGTGTGCCAGGTAATGAGGTCTTTGAGAAGGAGGCTGATGATGCAAACAGCAAGACAAAACTCGAGTTCAGTTTCAAGTGTCTCTTGCAGAAACTTTCCTGCTGTTGTTGAATCAGACCATGGGATTATTGACTATTTGGGTACTACTATGATGGCTGAGGGAAAGAAAAAGAAATGAAGGAATGAAAGTACTGCCTTCCTTTATCCATGACATCTTCCGTCAAAGGACAGAAAATAAGTATCAGACACAGAGCTTAGAAGGAAGTGATATTTCAGGCATTAAAAGCTATTGTAGAACACCTAAAGTTGCAAGAAGGATCACCCTACCCAGACATTCTATTTAACAATTTAACTGAAAAGTACTTATTCACCTATTAGTAGATTAGACTGACTTTATAACAACAGTATATTTACAAATTAAAGTCTCCATAATGAAGTGGAGAGCATTACAAGGTACCCGAAAAGTGAAAAATTATCTCATTACCTTTGGCCTCAGAAACGTAAGAAGTGAGAAAATTGCCTTATTTAAATGAAGCTCTGAAGCAGCTTAGAGGAGACAAATCAGGACTGAATATGGGCTGGTAACATGTGCACAGCCATACTGCTGCCTGAAGGGTCTGATCTATGGTGTACACACACTAAAGATAATGCACCTGTGTGTTCCTGAAGCAGCAGCATTTTTCCACCAGGTAATTTTTTTAAAAGCTACTCACTACAACAGCTCTGGATTACCAGCTGCTCACAGTAAAAGTTCAGACTGAACTTTCCAGAACGGAATATATGACGATGAAATCGCAGTGAAGCATGAACGTGAGCAGCAGACTGCGGTGCAGCCGCACAGCAGTGCCGGGTTTGCCGTGCACAGCGCCCCAAGCCCAGCCCCAGCAGCCGTACCATGTCGACCAGGGCCACGTAGAGGAACATGCCGGCGGTGACGGCGAAGATCCAGAGGGTGATGTTGTTGGCGTACTGGCCCACGGCCGTGCCGATGAGCATGCCGATGTAGGCCATCATGGCCGACAGCAGGTTGTACACGATGGCCTGCTTCACTGTCATCCCTGCCTTCAGCAGCACCGCAAAGTCACCTGTGGGGACAACACGGGCTCGGCGTCAGCGCTGCTCCAGCAAACAGAGGAACCCCCCTCAGCAGACAGTGCTGCTGCAGGGCTCAGGCACCCGAGCCACAGGGGCCGACTGCCCCGGAACGACTGTGCTTATACACAGCGATCCCTTGAGTAAAGTGTGATTGAAAGGTGCCCGCTCATCACGGGGATTGTCAGATAGGTACCAGGGATTAATTGTGAAGGGTGAATGGGGAAGTCTAAGTCTGCTCTGCCCACTGAGAATATGCCCGTGTGGTAAGCATACCTTTACTTCTCAGTTCTTCACAGTACATAAAACCAGAGGTTTAGTTTGGATCAATACCTGTGAAAATTCCTCTTAGCTATACACACCTCATTATGCAAATCCGGGAAGAGAATAATGAGGCATTTGTCCCCACAGAAGGTGACAATGAATTTGAACACTAGGAAGAGTTACATTCACAAAGAATGACTTCACATCCATGCTGAATCAGTTTTCTGGTTGAAGACATGCCAGGTTAATGTGTTTTATTCGGAATTCAGTACAGCTCTGCTAGATTAGGTGCTGAAAGTAGATATTCTGTAAAAATCTAGACTTCAGTCTTTGGCTCTAATAGTTTTACTCCATTCAAACTGAATTCTTGTGATCGTGAGAAGATGATCTACAGACATGAGGGCAATTAATGTAATATTCTTATGCAACACATGCCTGAAATAATTTGCCTAATCTAGAATCAAAAATCAGAATCAAAACATATGAAAAATTTAAAAAATAAAAGAATAGGTATAAACTACTCACCCTTTATACAAGGTTAATATCATCATGCTATACTGTCAAGTTCTAAGCACTGTAATATACATTGCAATCCTTCATATACTGCAGCAACTTCACTTAATTAATCAATGTACAAGTACAGGTGTCAAACCACAAACATCTGCTCTATTATTTCCCCACCTGTGCCCGTGATTTACCTATAGCTCAGGAGCTGCCTGTATAAAATGCTTTCCCTCATCACCTCTAAGGTTTGTGAAGTACTTGTTTATCCTCACTTTTGATTATTCAGAGCCAGCAGCTTTTCAAGTGAGCAAGCTGTGAGTATAGACATAGCTCAATCTAGCACAACTTCACATCAATGGAAAACTAGAAGATTCCTCTCTCTCTGGCTGCTCTTTTTAAACTCTCAGGGTGCAGTAAATTTTCAAGCAATGTGAAAACAACGGGTTTCATCATGGTTAGCTACCTCCAGGAGAAATGCTTCAATTGAGGGTAAGAATCAATGGCAGTGGCAACAGTGCCTACAGGCTTTACCCTAAATGGCCACACCAGCTGAACTTGGCCACATTTGGAACAAAGGGTCTTCTGAAGATCCCCACATGGAATTTCACTTATATAAACCTGTGTTTACTTATGTGACTTAACACTGTGTAAGAAAATGCCACACAGAGTAGTGTGAAACTCTATAAAAAGCAGAGCTATGTAAAATGTACACTCCTAAGAACATTTTTAAACCATGCTCAAAAAGCTTCACAGAAGTGCTGTAACTAGACACTATCAATATAATCCTGTAGCAGTACCCATTCTGAAGCAATATTTCTCCTTCACCCTCTGAAGTTCTGGCACCTCTGCAGCTTCTGCACTGCATTGTGCTTATCACAGTATCACAACAGTTTTGGATAAGGATTTTGTACAGAGGGAGCACAGAGTTTCTACACTTAATTACCTAATTCATGGGGAAGCTCGTGACAAAATACTGCTATAGACGTACTAATTCCCCCTGTCAGTCCAGCACTAAAAGCTGCTCCTAAAAAAAAAAAAAAAAAAAAAAAAATTAAAATGATATTTCACTATTTTCAGGTCAGAAAATCAATCGACTTTTTAGAGCTGACACCCTTCTCTTACAATGCACACTTATATTTTTAAGTATAACCGTGTCCTGTCTGTACATAAATGGGAAATACTGGAAGCACCCTGGATGTGCATTACCACTGCAGGCTTTACTACTCATTTATCTGAAAGACAAACCCTGGAGAGAACACAACTGGCCAAAAATAAGACATAAAGGCAATAAGCTAATAAATAGCACCACTTTTACACTCTTAGGAACTCTCAAGTACATGAGGGCAGTTAGGAATGCACGTGAGCAAGAGTCTGGCTCTCTCCTTTCCAGCTCTGAAATCCAAACTAATATTTAACCCATAACCTCTCTAGCTCCTTTCTACTTATTTTAGACTACATATCAGCAATATTAATAAGCCAGACCTGGAAAATAATAAGGATAAAAACATTGCCATAAATATATTTCAGTACTTTTGGATAAGCTAATTGGATTCAATCAACTTTAAGTTCGTACCTTAAATAATTCTGAGATGAGAAAACTGGTAATAAATTTCTGTACTGTAGCAGAGAAAAGCACAAAAAGAGCCTGCAGTGAGCAGTGAAAACAGGCAGCATAAAGCAGAAAGAGAAGACACAATCTGAAGACAGAGGGGAAATTTAACTTTCCTCTGGATTCCTCATAGCTTGATATATTAAAAAGATGAGCATGCTTTTCTAAAATCTACATTTTACCACAGATTCAGCTGTTTAGGCTTGACCCAGGAATATTTAGAAATGGAATTTCAATACTGTGAAGTTCTCAAAGAAGGCGTGGTAATTGTTTTTGGCCTTAGAAGCCATTGTCTAAATGTCTTACCTGTTTAATGTGCAAGAGAAGCAACAGGTTAATTTTTAAGGAGTTTAGTTTCTTTAGAAGTTGTCAGAAGAAAGTGGAGAAACTGTAGTAGATTCCATTGTTAACTAGAGACCCTGGCAAATGGCAGAATGGGTGTGTCCCTTCTGCCATTAGGTCAGAACCCTGCGTACTCTTCAGCAGCTACCTCAGTAAAAAAATCAAGTGTGCACTTCAGCCCTCTCACCATCACACTGACTTGTATATCCAAATTAGTACACTTTATAATTCAAATTGCATTTAGAGCATTGTGTGACTCCAAGCTGATTTAGTAAATGTAATAAAGTCTTGGTTTGGTACTTCAATTTCTTCTGCACTTGGCTGGAAATAAATATGCTGACCATATGTCAAAATAATATTTTGCTTAAACAAAAATTAAATTATCCTAAGTAATATTTTAAAAGTATTATTCCTTTAACCTGATTCACGGTGTTTTTTTATTTGAAAGTATTGTGTAATTCTGTGTATTAACAATAATAGAAATAATATTACTATTGTTGTTAATAAATATCATTCTAAATAAGACTGAAAGGCATTTACTTATAATTCTAAGGCAACTGAGACCAAAACAAGAAACGTGGGTTACTGTGCTCCATAAATCCCAAGGTTTGTCTGCACCAATCTCTCCTTGGCAGAGATTGCGACTGTCACTGCTACTGATATAATAATTTTTGTGTCAGTAGCACAGAATATTAACAAAAGGTAAACTATTACATTTGACAGCCTTTTAATTTCTGCTCTGCAGGAGACTGAACACTGGCAGTAACCACAGGTGCTAACTGGAAGCCTTACCTGTGATCACTGATAAGTCAAATATTAGCAGAGTTACTAAAGGTAAGGAGAAACTGTTGAGAAATACTCAGTGCTTTTGCTTACCGATTGCTAAGCCATCACTAAAGTTGTGAATGCCATCTCCCATAATTACCATCCAAGCAATATTAGCTATCCCAGTATCTTTCAGGTCTTTTCCAGAATGACAGTGGCCATGGGAATGATGGGAATGTTTGTGATGCCAGTGGTGACTGTGTTTTCTAGCTATCATTTTATCTTCGCCATGGCTGTCATACTCGGAATCGTGCAGCTCGTGCTCTTGGGCGGCATGGGAGACGTCGTTGTGAGAGTGGTGCAGGTTGTTGTCCTCTTCCACAGACAGGTAGTTTTTGGCAGGGGGCTCCAGCTGCCCATCCAAGTCAGTGAGTTCAGTTTCATTCAGTCGATCTTCAGACAAAACCGAGTCGTCTGCTCCTGCATGGAACCAGTTGGGAGAGACACAGAGTTAATTCCTGCTTAACCAGCAACCACTGCACCCCTGAACTAAGGGTTAACTGCTCTGGGAAAGCAAAACAAGTATTTTAACACATCCCAGTCTAGTAACTTTGTTGTCAGTATTAAATCCAAAAGCTAAGTCTGTCTTTGAGACATTTTTTCATAAATTTGCATGTACAGTATATAAAAGTCTCCACTACAAGGCAGCAGCACTGCATCCACAGCACTCAAAGCCAGTTTCGGCCCAGCCTACCCTCGTGCCTTTAATTTTTTACTAACAAAGTTTATGGTTCAACACTGGCAAAGGAGAGTTGCCAGAATGATGATAATGTCTTAGAGCTGTAGATGGGATCTGAATGGCTCAGGAAACCCTTACCTGGCTCTGCCTGCACATGCCCATACAGGTCACAGCTCAGCCTCCACTGTCATGCAGACATTTCAAATGTATGTTCCAACCCCTGCACTGCTGAAGGACTTTCCATGTTCTGTGTCACTGCCCCAAATCTCTTCTGAGATTGAGTGAAGAAGGCTGCACTCCTAACTCTCCCTTCTACAAACCAATCAAATTAAATAAACCTAATTTGTACAAATACAAATTTGTGTAAGTTCTTCATCAAAAAATTAATTCTGCAGCCATGCTGGCAACAGAACAGTAACGTTATGAAGCAAAGAGCAAAGCCTTTGCCCTTCTCTCCCCCTGTGAGAAGAGAGATAGAGCATTTCTTCCGGGTACACACAGCATGAGCATTCACACCCTGTCATGAAAGAACAGTGTGCAAAAGTTGTTTTGGATACTTGAATATTCAGGATACTCAGTTGTATTTATGGAAAGAAACAGACTTTGTTTATCTGTAACTGGTCAGATGCTGGAATCTACAAAGTGGAATAGATATCCCCATTCATTGTGTGGGTGTGAGTTTTTGCCAGGGCTGAGCCAGTCAGGCACAGCTGAACCAAAACACACCCTGAAAACAAACAAACAAACAAACAAACAAACAAACAAACAAACAAACAAACAAACAAAAAACCAAACACCCACAGCCACCCAAAACACAACTGCTTTAGAAGTCTGAGAACCATCTCTATGGCATATTAGGAAATGTTCAGAGTGCTCTCAGATCTAAGGAAAACAAAATAAAAAAGAAGTTTTAATATGGAAAAGCCTATTAAGTCTTATTAACAATGATTTGCATAATAGCAGCAAAACTGTACAAGAGGTTACATGCTACACACCATGTCCCAGTAACCTGCTCCTACTTTGGATCTCCCAGTCAGAGAATTCTGACAGTAACTGCCTACCTGCAAGGGGTTTCAGCTGAAGCCAATCAGCATCTGGCCTGTTATTTAATTTGTGATCAGAGAGTTTCCTTCCAATTGGTGATTCTTCAGTCTGGTTTTTTTTGCACCACTTCTGCTTACTCTGCAACAGAAAACAGGTAATGTCTGGTCTGTAAAAAGACATTGATAGAAACAACAGGAACTGAAATGCTGTCCAAAAATCTCCTCTAAATAGATCAAGCTATTCTCTCTTACCTTGTATGACAGAAATATGTTACTTCAGAATATTGATCTTTATAAGGCTCAGCAACAATTCCTATCCCAGTGAAGAGTTCTTAAGCTACTTACCATGGAATCTCACTCCCAAACACACACCAGAGATATATTTCACTTTAGTAAGAGGGGATATTCTGACAAGGATTGCTCTCACAGCCCAGAAATACTTACACGCAGCTATTAGATTTGTTCAAGAAAGCAAACATGCAGCAAAAACAGCTGCTCTAATTTGTTCAACTTTATTTTTTTCTTTTATATTCCTATAACTTCCTTGTATTTTTTCCCCTTTAAGAAAGCAGCAAGCAGCCCATGCAGCAGATCCCAAGGATTTGCCAAAGCAGCCTAGGGGATTTAGTTGTTTAATTAATCTCAAAGAAGATATGCCCAATGTAACAGTTTTCATACTTTTATCAGAGAATCTAAGAAATGCCTCCTCCAACACAGAAAATCTTTTGCTGCCTGTCCAGCTCAGACAGCAAATCTGATATAAAAACAGAGAACCTGAAAATTTTTCACAGTCATTTTGGGAGAAGCAAGCTGGAGTTTCACCAAGGTAGTTTTCTCATCAGAGTTGAATGATAAAGGCAAAGGCTAAAACTGAATTTCCATGCATACTCACACTCCCCAGGGACTTGCTCTCCTTTGATATCATAAATACAGAATGGCCCCAGCAGTAAAAATACAATAATTTTCTGAGAAACAAGTTAAAATTTGACTGGCAATTTATAGAAAGCAGGAGGTCTGAAAATTTTAGCATTCTTCTTATGTAGAAAACCTGGATACCTAAGGATGCCAGTGTAACAAAGGTAAGAGCATACTGCTAAATTTCATGTCAATTGTCTGACAATTAACCAGATCTTTCTTACATAATGCTTTCTCATGTTTTTGCAAAAAAAAAAAAAAGACCCAGGGAGCTTTAGAGGAAGAGCTGCAAACTCTTTTACTTCGATCTGCCTCCAAATGTAGCAGCCAGAAAGCTGCAGCTTCCTCCATCAGATGTCCCAAATTACCTTGTTGAGAAAAGCAACTTCTTTAGGAAAGGGATCCCTCACATAACATCAGACAGAATACAGAGCAGCAGCAGCCCTTGTTCACACACAAAGCACAGTGCTCACAAGGTGGCTTTAGGTAACGCATTTTTAACCAGTGAACAATTTCCTACCTTTTGTTTGTTGTAATGTTTGTACATTCTTATACAGTGCTCAATGATGAAGAGAACATAAATGCCCCCAAGTGCCAAGAGCCCTTTGAGCACGGGATCGTTCTCCTCCAGGAAGCCCTCGGCGTGCGCGTGGCCGTGGCCGTGCCGGTGCGAGCGCCTGTGCTCGTGCACGTGGCCTTGGCCATGGTGGTGGCTGTGGTTGTGGCCTCCGTGGGACTGGTGGGAGAGACAACGGGACACTGAAATGGCACTGGGCCAGAAAAACAACAGAAACCTCCCCACCCTTTTTTTGGTTTTTCTTCTCGCACGTTTTGCCACATAAGTTTTTCAATAGACTATTCATTATCCTAATCAATGTGAAATTTTTTTTTGTGGGGGTAGATAATGTAGCTTCAGCTTTTCTCTCACGATGCTGAAGATGGATGAGACTAACACTCAGAAATATCACAAGGAATTACCATTCTTACACTCTCATTAGCAACCAAGCCTTATGACATTTTTAACTATTACAGTCAATTACAATTTAAATTTGGATCTGAAATATGAACTTAAAAAAATCCTAACACCATGACCAAAAATATGTATTAGAATTACACAAAGAAAACATGTAAATATTAATCTTTAATCTTTGTCCTAAGCAACTGAGGTAACAAAATTTTAGAAAACATTTCCACTTTTAAGAAGTACACCATCATGAAGTAAAAGCTGCTTACCTTCCTTGGCCAATTGCTTGATTCAGTACATTAGAGGTTACTTTTTCCCTCAAATCTAGTAACCAAGCAGGTTAATCCCCAGGAAATACTTTTAGGTGATAGTGATACCCAACAATCAGTAAACAAGAGACAGCAATACTGCTAATTTTAAAATTCTTTTGTTGGGCTCTTGAGTGTTTTGCATTAGCGTGACATCAGTTCAACAAGGAATACACAACTACTTTTCCCCACCTTTTTTTAGAGAAACACATTTCCTTCCTTTCTGTCAGCAGAAAGTCTCCAACAGTGTTGGTGTCCCTCACAGTCAAATCAATCTACAGGTGCATCAGTGAACATTTCTTTATTAACACATTCAAACAATTACTCAAAAATTCTAGACTCATTTACAATTAAGAATAAAAGGTAAGGAGACCATACTTACATGTGGCAAGAGATGGAGCAGTGCATCTCCACTCATTGTTCCTACAGCCAGAGCTACCAAGAAAGTTAGAAGAAATTTGAAGCACCATTGGTTAATGATGGGAACCAAGATCACACCTAGCAAGGAAAGCAGGCTAATGACGGTGATAGAGATGATACCACAAAACCAGGCTGTGGGAAGAAATGAACACAGAAAGGTTATCAGAACAACACCTAGAAAACTTTTAAGGCTGATTAATGACTTTCAACTATCTCTTAAAAAGGTAACTTTTCTTTAACCTAAGTTCTGTGATTATTCATTCAAAAGGTGCTGAAAAATAGAAAGGCAGTACTGAAGTCCACAGCAAATCAAAAATACACTGGCTTATTCACAGCACAGTATCATATAGTGAGATATCAGAGGACAATTAGCTAAAAAAGAGCCCAGCAATTCTTCCTGATTGTTAGTTCCGGGCATAGCTTTGAAGCCCTTCATGAAACAAAAAGCAAAAGGTTTCACACTGGAACAAAACCATCTCTGCTACTTAACTTACTACTCTGCAAGCACTTATGTGTATGTAACAGTTGTTTTTAATATAGTTCTGATGCAAAATGTCTCTGGATTCTGTATTTCTCCCCATTTGGAGTCACATGTTTAGTTTGGCACCATTTATTTCACCTGGTGCTTTGAAACATAGGCTTATTATGAGAAGACTCAACCTTCAGCAGAGGAACTCTAAAATTGATTGCTGCAATAAGACCTTGAAAAGCTGAAAGCAACTTGCTACCACCAAATAGCAGCTTTTTTTTTTTTCTGAGAATCTCTATCGTTGCTATTAGGAGAAGAAGTGATAATGGAACACCCAACATAATTAATTAGGGAAGATGTGAGAATTTCTACATGACATTGGAAAGAAAGAATTACAGAAGAAACAGATCCTATAAACAAGGAGACATGGCTCTTGCAGTCAGCATCTCACTTTAATAAAATATTTTCTTTAAATTTTAGCACAAAGGTGCTGATTTCCTTCCACACGGTTTTTCCTAGCTCCACTTTTAATCAAGAAGTCTACACAATTGCCAACTTTAATGTAAGTTACAACTCTTGATTCAAAATCACTGACATTTCCACATTTCAAAGCACTGACTTTCCTTGAATCTGCGAGGGTCCAGAAGTAGGGGACAATATCCTGGAAAATGGGTGAGAGGAGAAGAAAAGAGGAACAGTGCCAGCATCAGGGTGAAACACCACAAGAATTCTATGTGCACCAAACCCACTATGGAGCAGATTTGACACGACTTTGCCAACAGAAGTGCGGCTGCTGCCGGCTCCGTCTGGTTCAACACCAAAGCTCACAATATCTGCTGCTTTAAATTTTATTTTGGGGTATTCACTCTTACAGAGTCTGTGGCTGTCACTTCCCAACACTGCACAAAAGGAAACAATCCAGCTGAAATGCAAGAGGTACAAGACCACATCCACTGGGAGAAAATGACTGGAAAAAGCTTTAGACAGTATGAGGTGTGCACTGACAAACATGAGTACTGAGACCAGAGAAAAAGAGAACTGGTAAGGCGAAGTCTGCAGTCAGATGAGGAACTGAAACACTGATATTGGAAAACAGGAATACAAAAGTAGGTCTAAAGTTGAGGAAGGACCCCAATGACCAAAATACTGCCACATCCTTGACTGATTCCCAGAACATTTCAGCCATGTACCCTGGCCTGACAGGCTCTGCTGAAAACCCAGCATACATGGAGCTGTCCCTCAATGCTCAATCAAGCACCATGCACAAGCAGCCCAGATAAAAATGACACTGCCCCCAAGCTGGACACACTCGGGTGTTAAGTGCCAGCTTAGATGATCAACAGCCTTACATGGAGAAAAATGGAAAGGCTTAAAGTTTCACCTATCACAGCAGGTTTGGCAGATACACCTCTGAGGGGCTGGAATACTCCTATGGATGATACAGGACCTAAACACGGCATCGTGATTAAGATAAGGCACATGAGATTAGAGTATGGAATTTGTGCCCCTCTCAGATTGAACTCCAGGGAGCACTGGCATCTGCACAAGCAGAATTACAACTTGTATCTGATCTGAGACACTTTTAATCAGCAGCTCTAAGCTATCTCCATCTTTAAACAAAGCACTCCCTGTTCACTTGTGTGACTTCTATTGGCTTCATTCATAGCAGGGTGTGCCTTTCCTTTTCAGTTGTTTGGGGGCCTCAGTGGTGACAATGCCCCCTCTTACACAGGTACACTGTGACAGCTCAGTTCTATGGATAAACCCTTGAAAATCCTCCATTAGAAGATGTCACAGAACTGTCTGTAAATTACAGGAAGAAAACCCAGCATGGCTTCGTAAGTTTTTTGCCATCAATTAGTTAAATTATTTTGCCTTAGAAAATCACAGTAGCAGAAGTAATGGAAACCTCACAGGTGGCTATCAATGAACAGAAGCAGCACTGGCCTGTTAAGATTGCTTGAAAGCTTTAACTAAAACTAAAGTTAACTACAGAAAGCTCATGTTTAAAAGTGACTGCATTCTCCTAACTTTGGTGAATACTTCTATCTAAAAATGTTTATATCAGCTCAGGTGGGCACACATTTTCATTTTAGTACAATCCTACAACCCATAGGTTAAGTTACTCTATGACTGACATTTGCCCTACACCTCCCACAATTCCTGTATTCCAATTAGGATTTGATTTTTTTTATCCACTTCTTTACATAAGGAACAATTATTATTATATCAACTGAAATCTTGCTGTAATTAATACAAGAGAAAACAGGAAATTGTTATGAAGAATGATTTAACATTATCTAATCAAGCTGATCTGTTCTGCAGGTTACTGATTGAGAGCCAAATCAATGAGTTAGAGCCCAAATTTTTACAACTAACTGGGAAAAGTGTCATTTATACTTAAGGTATCAGATGCCATAAAACATGTTAAACATTCACAATAAGCTTCACTAGTTTTGCAAATTAAGTCTCTTAAAACATTAAAGGTCTTCAAGCTGAGTTATTAATGAACTCCCTTTCTCATTACAGAGAAATAAAATGCAATCTTTTAAAAAGCACTCATCTGTAGAAGCTTCTAATTAAACTGGTTCAAAGCATGTGCAACATGACAATTTTATATAGGGTTTCAACATTTTAATTGGCAGAAAATGCTTAGAGCTACTCTAGCAATGCTCTTAGTAATAAGGAAGGGGTCAGCTCTTAACTGCACTGAGACCACATCACAGAGCAATTTGCTGTTGTACAAAACTCACTATATCTGCTTTACAGCAATCTCTGAACAGCTAACAAGGCAGCAGATGTGTCACTAAAGGAGATTTATCTATAAGAAGTGAATTATTTTAATGACTCTGGAATTGTTAAGAAAGATTACCAGCAATGCATTCTTCCCAACAGTTATTAACATCTATGAGAATGCAGTTATTTCAAACTTTATTTCTTATGAGGCTAATATGCACCTATGTACTAATCAATATTCACGTCACCAATACTTTTATTTTCAAAATACAGACATTATATCCAAGATTTCTTAGATGTTTAATATTTTTATGCAACTAAATAGAAACAGTTCCTTTATAATTTATGAAAGACAGCAGTAGCAAGCCTATATTTGAAAAGTACATTCAGTTATGGAATCACAACAATGGATTCTACCCATAAAGTAACTGCTTTAACAGTAGTAGAAATATTTTAACTTAGAACTATGGTGATAAGAAGTCTACTCAGTTTTACTCAAGATACAAAATTTAAACTGGCAACAGAGTATTTTGATGGAACATTTCTCATGTGCTTAGAGAGAAATAGTCAGAAAAGGCAAGCGTCAGAAATGGCAATTTAAATGCTATTGTACTTGCTTATGCCATTTTTTAAGTTCACAAAAAATTCTGCTTGCCAATTCTACAGATTTGTACCACTGCTAAAATATAAAAATAGTAACAACTAAAATCTTATTTTCCAGTGAATGAACTGTGATGAAAATGTTGTTCTCTGTTCCTGGATTAATACATCCAGGTTAAATTTATTAAGAAATTTAGTACCACAGTAACACTGCAACTTTCCAACTTCAAGATAAACATATGGACCATCTCAGTCCCACCAGGAAAAAAAGACACCTACCTGATGCACCTATTTTATCTTTATTCTCAATCGATGCATTTTTATTTCTTGTAAAATCTTCCAGCTCATCATAATGTACAATACAAAGCCTTCTGTCAATCTGGTAGAGCAGAGCAGGACACATGTACACGAAGAGCTCAGGAGATATTAGGGAGCTGGCCTCCAGACCATAGTACCGTAGCAGCTGTGTAGCATTTAAGCACTGCAAGCAAATTGTACAGACAAATTAAATATAAAAGCATCTCTTTTCACTTATGGAAAATGCACGATATTATTTGAGAACACAAACAAGGCAGAAACTTTGGTCCAAATGTTCCACCAGTGCTAAAACATATCTTAAACTGATCTAAGTGGTTCATGAGAGAAACAGTGAAAATACCTGCACCACAAACTCGAGTCTCCAAACACCTACATAACTTTTGTTAAATCTCAATGAAAAGCAATTTCCATATTCTTTACACAGTACAAGCAGTGAACAAAGAGAAACAGGTGAAGAATGGAAAAATGTAAATCTAAAAGAAGTTTTTCAACACTTCTGTTTACCTACCAACTTTCTGTGTTTTGAGTTTCACTTTTCAATACAGTTTGAAGCCTTGAATTCGGCATTCCCTCCATCCTTTTAGTTTAAAAATATGACTTTACAAGATCCTGCATCTGTAGTTAACTGTACAGCGAAGGGATTTATGGTGCTGGCAGAAATAATGGATGCTGAAGGACATAACAGAAGAGCTTCCACCGAGCACAGTGCTACTGAAGCTACACCTGCAATTGCTTCTTAATCTCTTAGGACAAAGATATCAGAAGTTTGCTGAAGGTATTTTAGGAAAGAGTGTCTGTGCAGTTTTCAAAAATGTTAGTGATCTCAGATTCAGAAAGAAGTCCAGTGTGTGGTGGCAGTATTCTGGAATATTGGGAAGGGAAAAACCTCACCTGTAACCAGGGTATCTCAGAAAGCTTTATGGGTCAACTTCATACAGATAAATAGGCATGACAATAGGTCTCTGAGAAAAGATGGGTGTCGGGCACACAGAAATGACAATTCATCAAGTAAGCTCAGAACTGTGGCAGTGACCTCTAGTACTGTCACTGTGCTTACCTGTATTACACTACGGTCCCAAGCACGCCTCTCTGTTATCTGTGAGTATGCACCTTCAATTATTACATGACAGCACTGAAAGTCAACTTACCAGCCCTCCATTTCATACTCACCTCTTCATGCTTGTGCTCGTCTTCGCCGTGATCCTTGTGACCACGTGCTGCGGGAAGGGCGTGTTTCCTCACGCTGATCTGCTTGTGCGACGCCTCTCGCTTGCTGGTGTGGCGGTGCCCGGCGGCAGTGCCCAGAGCGCCCTCCTGGTGGCCGTGGCTGGCAGAGCGGTCACTGCCGTGGTCGTGGTGGTGCACGTGCAAGTGAGAGGCGTCGTGGACGTGGTCGTGTTTGTGAACACGATTGTGCTCGTACTGATCACCGGGATCGTGCTCCGGGGCGTAATCCCACGTGGCGTCTCCCGACGTCTCGCTGATCTTCTTCTGCTTCTTCTTCTGTTTCCGCTGTTTCCGTTCCGGCTGCTCCTGCGTGGTGTTTGTGTCCGTGGAAGGCTCGTGGCTCTGCTCTGCCTGGTCGCCGTGGCTGACGGAGTCGTTGCGCGAGTGGCGCGTGCCGTTGTGCTCGTGCCGGTGCGGGCGCGAGTGGTGGTGGTGGTGGTGGTGACGGCGGCTTTGGTTGTGAACGTGTTTGCCGTCCTCCTTCACCGAGGGCACCGCTGCGTCTCTCTCAGCGTCACATTTATGATTTCTCTTTGCAGACATACCAGCTGTGGTCTGGTTCTCTGAATCTGAGTGGCTGTGAGCATGGTTATGAGGATGAAAATGCTTTCCTTCTTGTACTTCCAAAGCATACAAGTGAGAAACATGATCATGGCCAATATCATCATGATTTATCATCACTACTTTTACCTCTCCCAAACCAAGGCTTATTAACAGTTTTTCCAGGCCAAAAAAAGATAATCTTCCATTTTCGCCATAGCGATCAAAAATCTTTTCAATGTAGTATTTTTGTTCATTTTCTGCTTCCAACGTTGAAAATTTACTGGGCATAGATTCTGTTCCTCCATTCTGGAAGTATGATTCATTTGAGATCTGATAGTCATTATGGTCGTGTACACGATCCTTTTTGGGACCACTGTTATGTCCATCTCCATGGCAATGATTGCACTGATGAAAAATAAATGTCAGCAAACAAATGATGCAAAATTTTGTGTGCATGTGTACCTTCATCTCTGTTTCCTACAAGAAACACAAAGGGAAGCACTTAGCTGTAAATGCAATCTCAATGTCAATTTATATGGTGTATCAGTTCGATACTTATGCCAGCTGAATCACTCACAAAACTTTTTAGATATTGGCAATAAAAGAATAGCAATTGCAGTACTTTTACTGCAGAAATCGTATTCATGTATTTTTCTCCTCCAACACTAAGACAGACTCTGTATTTCAGAGATGTGGTTTTACAAACCATACTTACAGGAGGTGATGGTAAGAAAAAGATTACCAACATTTACTGTCAGTCAGATCAGAATATCTTTGTGCATATTTTCAGAGACATCTATACTTATGATAACTTATAATACTGAAAATGTTGATAAAACACAAGCTACAAAACAATGAAAATTATTTTAAAATAACAATGCTGTGTTTTCCTGTTTACAGGGGTGACAGGCAGGTAATACAGCTGAAAACCCCTGCACCATTTGTTCTCTTCTGTGCTGCTAAAGTGCCTCCACTAAACACACACTGCACAATTCCCTATTTTGAAATCGCCCATTACCGATGTAAAGTTGTCATTAACTAACTTCAATGTGTTGTTTAAATGTTCTTATTTTCAGAACTTTTCACTTACATTGATTTACTGACTTCAAAGATCTACGTGGATATCCACATAAAAGCAGGGTTATATGGACAACACCTGCTTATGCAACTCAAAAAACATGTTAATGCTGACAACTGTTGAGCTGAAAACAGCTAGTGCTGATATTTAGAAATTATATTATTGACACAATGTGGTTTTCAATTTAGTGCTACATGTTAGAAACTTACAGTTCAACAGCAGGTTATGAAGGAGACACTGGAAATGCTTATCTTGTGTTCAGAATTGAAAGCAATTCACCATTTTACACTTTAACAAATGCAGGGATGTAAGGGGACAGGAAACAGGGCAGCTGTGCTTTAAGCTCTTAACACCGCCAGTGGTTTTGGTTCCTGATGTGCACCTTGACTGGAGGTGCTGCTGGCCCTGCACTCCCAGACACGAGTGACCTGCTCAGGGCACCCTGAAGTGCCATTGACTCTCACATGAGACAGGAGAAATTCGGCTGTCCTTCCCAAGCCCCTCAAGCTGCTTGCTAAAATGTGCTTTGTGAATCTGGCCAGGAAAGTGCTGTGCAGCAAACCACAAACATTTGAAGTCCATCTTACTTTCCCAAAATACCAGCTTGTTCTTTTGTACTTAAAACACTTGTAATCACATTACTGCAGACACACACACAAAATTTACTGGAAGCTCCTATACTTGTAACAGGTTGGCAGACAAAAGGAGCTGCCTTCAAAGGACTTCATATGGCAAATAAACGTGTCAAGACAAAAGACTGGTGGAAAACCTTTCTCCTCCTTACTTTTACAAATCCAAAATATGAAAATTCACTTTTCACTGGAGCTTCAAAAACTTACAAATTTTTTTAAAAAGGCAGAACTCTCTTTTGCAACGCTGTCCAATTTAAAAATATAAGCCCAGAAGAGTATCTGTCAAACGGAGGCATCTGCATCAAAATTGATTCCAGGGAAATTAGATAGGTCAATGGCTACTCATTGTACATTAGTGGTTTATTTTTATAAACAACTATTCAGTCATCAGTCTGGAATGACCGTGGTTTGTCTCCACTTCAGTCCCTTACATGCCAGTTACTGATTTCAGGGCTGTGATAAACTTTTTCAAGTAGTTCAGTATGATAAGTTCCTCCCCAAAATTTACTGAAATATTATTTTCATATATTAATATATATATAAAGTAATACTACTTTTGTAGGTAAGACACCTTTTCTCCCCCTTTGCCACATAATGGTAATACAATCAGAACAAGCAAAGTTAAATTATTCTCATTTAAATAAGCATGATCCAGACTAAAATATCTCTACCAGGAACTTCATGACTAAAGCATGCTCATAATCCTTTTCACAACCTCATGATCTTTTCCATGTGACTGCCTCATACAATACTACTAATACATTACTTGGAAACTTTAGTCATGCATCCCTAATTTTGGTGTTTAGCTTTGAATGGTACCTTTTCTCCATGTCCTAGTGGTTAAAATAGTTTGTAACCTATGACTGTGATTCACTGCTGAAAAACAAGAGCTGAGCAGTATCAGTCCAGTTTTAAAATCAATTACTTGTCTGTTTTCAGTTAAAACAGTAATAACCCTAGCACGCTATTTTTGATCTTCTATTGTATAATATTCTGTATCTTCCATTGCAAATCTTGGTACAGAACAGATACTTAAAAAACAAATGTACCCATAATAAAGTTTCCAAAAGAACAACCAGAAAGAATTCTTTCTTTCTTTTTAAACGAGTTTCATTATTCTCTAGGCAATTGTAAATAGCTATCATGTTTAACCTGTCAGGCAGTACTCATATGTGTATAATATGGAAAGCTGAAGTCCAAGTTCTATGCACTTCAGTGGCACAAAACTGTATATAGCTGATCTCATTATAGGAACATTAAGACTCTCAAATCCCCTCAAGAGAATATGGAAAGGCAGTCTGAGGACAAGGCTGCACCAGAGTTGGAAAAGATTCTGCCTATTACTGCTGTCAGCCTTTGCCTAATTCTGTTCACTGATTTGATTCCCTGCTGTCTCCCCTCCACAGGGGCAGGAGCGCGATCCTGGGCAGGCAGGAGGGAAAACACTCCAAGCTGTGTGTCAGTAAGAAACGACAGCACCCAAAAAGGGCAGGGCTGAAATGCCAGCACCTGCTACACTTCCCTGAGCTGCAACAAGAGGAAGCTGAGTCCTTCCTGACACCTCAGGCAGCAGGACAAGCCCACCCCAAGCCAAGCTCCAAAATTAGAACGTGTACATTTGCAGGGGCAGAGATGAAGTGTGTCCCACCAGAGGGCATTTCAGAAAGGCATGGGGTGCTGCCCAGGGTACCCCATCCCCTCCACATGCAGCAGGGCAAGAGATCATTCCCAGCAAATGGAGAACTGATTGAACATCCACACACACTGAGGCTTCAGGTGAAAGCACCTGGGCAGTGCATAAGCACAGCTGCCTGCTCTGCATGGAAAACTCAGCACATCTCTGTGCCAACCACTGTCTGCCTAGGCTGTTCCAGCTACTTAAGCAAAGGCACCTGTGATCAGAGTTGGGTTTGGTTTTGTTCCTTTTTAAAGTATTTTTTTAAATTCAGTTTCCCTTGGATTTCTGAAATTTATCCACAGTGCTTACTATTTTAATTGTTGTTCTTATATAGCACTTTATGCCTTAAAGCCTGGAATACGAACATAATTTGTGGGGACATCTTTGTTTATTTATCACCAACTGTTTCACTGAGACTAGAAAACTAGTTCAAGAGTTAGGCTTTACTTAAAACAACAAAGTTGGATTCAAATAATGTGGTCATACAAAATTCAAATTCAAATGAAAGCCACATCTGTTATTCCAGCATTTGCAGCCCACGAAGTAAAGCATTCTTTTTCAGTGTACAATGCTGACTAGAATATTTCCAGTGCCCAACTTTCTTCCCCCTAAACCTTTTCTTTTCTACTCCCAACAATTTTAATAACCTGAAATATTTGTAATATAAATGCAGTGATTTCTTCCCTTCCCACGCTCCTTCCCAAGTAATCTCAGTTTCGCTCCCTTGTTGTTCAACTTTCTTATCCTTGTTTTCTCTGAAGACTGATCTCCTCATCTACCAAAAACATCTTTGACTCCTCCAAGTTACTCAGCTTGAATGCCAGAAAGTAAAATGCCTTAGCAAAATTTCATGGGCAGCTACGAGTTCCACACCAGCTACATGTTCCAGCTAAGGCAACAGAGAACCCAGAGAGACAAGAGGTGCTAAAAATAAGGACAAAGCATTATTCTTACCAAACTCAGGCATTTTTGCTGTGAGGCAGTGCAAGTTCTGCACTTGTGTAATTAATTTCTATTAAGAACTTCTCAGAGCAACAGCTCTATGAGAAATGCCAATTTCTTAAAAAGACAAATATTTCTTGAAATAGTTATTGACTACACAAAGACAGTTTTTCTTACAAGTCCTAGAAATGTAACTTATTTTCTATATTGCAGGTATTCACTCCTATGTACATGCAAGAGAGATGTATGCAGCTTCCCCCCCATCCTGAACTGAGCAATACTTCATACAAATAGTCAGTCGAAAAAAAAGGCTGGAATCTGAAAATCCAAATGAATCTACTCTTTAAAATTTCACATTTTTAGCAAATAGTAGAATACTAAATTCTATTAATCTGGCACACATTTTTAAGGTAAGTTTTTGTAAAAAAATAATGTGAAATTAATATATTGCTGAAAGACATTTTAAGAAAGCCATAAACACATTTTAACTAAATAATAACAACCTGTTTTTGTTTTATGAAGTCAACGGTTTTGTTTATTAAGCCAACATTAGCTTCTGCTAATGGAAACAGGAAAGCACGCTAGAGATCAATAAAGTTAAAAGTAACCATTTCTAACTTCAGTTCTCACCCATCTCCTGTATTCTTCCTTCTTCAATTTCAGTGAAACAGGTTCGTGGATTTCAGTAAAACTCATTCATTTGAAAACCTATAGCTCAGTAGGAGGGGCACTTTGTGAGAACAGACCATTAACTAATTGATCCAAGCCCTATTTGCTAAGTTAATACCAGATAAGACTTAGAGTACAGAAAGCATTTATGCATAACTGAACACACCATGAATACTTCCTAAAAATCTGAACTGTGAAGTATTTGAAAAGCCAAGTCCCAAGCATAATAAAATTATCTTGAACTAATACAGTAGCAATCTACCAGCTCAGTTATCCAGAAAGGAGCATTTATTCTGAACATAAAAAAACTGGAAGCCCTTCTCTAAAGGGTCAGTTATTTGTAAGAAATTGCTGAGTACATGATCCTTCTCAGAGCTCAAAAGAATATAAAAACTGCAGAATACTTGAAATTCTGTAAGTACTTGCTCTGCTCACCAAGAATTAATTTTCAGTCTTTCATATATAAATTGGATGCAGTCCATGAAACACCTATTAATGCACAGAATTTATAACAGAGCTAATTTGCTTTTGTGCCAATATTCTGTATAGAATATACTGTTCAATTAGATCCTATTAAGATACCAACCAGAACTTTTAAGATTGAAATACCTGAAAAGATGAACCAGTTACAGTTGCATTTTAATATTTAATTTTTCTTCTGAAAATAAGCAAGTTGTTTTGGTTAGAACCAAAGCTGAAGTTCAACAAATATTTTAAGATGTTGTTGCACTTAAAGCAGCAGTGCTGCCCTCCCCCACTGCTTCACTCTCTCTTTCCCATTCCCACAAAACAATTTCGGATACCAGCACATTTGTTTGCTGATCTGTTCACTGTGCAGCTGTACAACTAGATTCTGCTGAAAAACAGCCTAGAAAAAGGAAAAAAAAAAAAAAAGATTATTTTCAAGACAGATTGCTTTTCCTATCTGGCTCATTGTGCAGCTGCACAAACACCACAGTCCACACAAAAAAAGAGCCACCCAGCTTTAGGTGGGAACACCAGTTACTGATCTGGTAGACCTGCAGTCTAACAGTATTTTGATAGAGCACAAAATAAAACAACTGGTCACCTCAGAATGCACTCAAATCACACTGAAACATTTGAAAGCCATTTGAAAATAATTTCTCCAACTTTCCCTTCAGAATAGAGTATTTCTAATAAAGCTTCTAAATATTAATAAATATTTCTAAAAGCACTTGCAGTACTTTTATTGTTCTTATAACTTACACCACTCTAACTATTTCATCCTTGCACTACACTGTAGCACTTGTGATAGGTTAGGAGGCATTAAAGGCACGTCTTTGATGAGTGTTTGATACCTACATCATTATAATAAACCTCTCTCCATCACTGCTACAATCCAGAAAGGAATTATGCATACCTACTGCTAAGCCAGTGACATCTCTCACTTGAAAAAAACCAGAAAATTTAGAAAAGTTGTCAATTATGGAAGTTCACTTAAAAATGAGACTAAAGCATACTTCTCTTACATGTGCTGTGCCAAATTAGTGCTCGATTGTGAAGACCATTCCTAGAATGAAGAGGTTTCAAATTATATACCATTGAATCAAATCTCTATTTTTAAATATGAGATTTAGTTAATGAACTAACATCACAGACTTTTATAAGGTACTCTGCCAACTCAAATTCTTCTTAGCAAAGTTACTCAGTCAAGAGAACAAACCAGGAGAACTGCTACTCTTAGACAGCAGGCAGCTACTGGGACCAGTGACATCTTGAATTAGTGATCTCCCAAATGTGTCTCTGTTCAGTAATTGTGGGAGACAAAGGAGTTTGTGAAGACATCTTGGCAGATTCAGAAGTAACACTTAACCAGTCTGACACAGGACATAAAATAGTTGTACATATTTCAACATGTAAGTCCACCAAGAAAATGCCCAGCTGAACCAATTAGTGTCATTTTACCACATTCCAGGTGAGACCTCAACAAAATTCATGCCATTTCCCAGCCATCTTTTATTTTAATCAAAATTATTCTGAAAGCATTTATTATTTAATAACCAAAAGTATTCTGGCTTCTCATTACAGGTTTGTGTGGTGATGGAGACACCATCTGATACAAACTGATACAAATACTGACTGACTTTAAAAATCACTCACCCTGAACTATAAACCTTTCTGAGTATTAACTCAGAAGGGACACAAGTTGAAGGTGAAATAATGAAATTTTTAATACCCAATATTACTCTTAGTGCAAGATTAGATACAGAAGAGGGCAAGGAAGCACAATATTACTGGGAATAAGTGAGGCAGAAATGTTAAGGGTCTAGCATTTCTTATTGTCTGAATATCCAGAATAAAAAACTGCAGAGCAGGTGAGGCATCAAACTGGTATTTCACTATTATTCTATCACTGCTTGACTGAATACAAAGAACTCCTCTATGACACTTTTCATAGAATATGGGAAAAATTGAGCAAAAATTTTCCATTTGGAAATGGGCTTTCCCATTGTTGATATACATTCCTTTTATGTGTAGAACAATGTACTCCTCTAGGTGTTTCACTTGGAGAATATTTTGTTTATAAAATATAATTAATCCTTTGTCTTTCCCAATTTACTGTTAACAATTAAACTACAGTAAGGGAGAAAATTCCAGTAAATTAGTTTATTTATAGAAACTCTCAGGATTTTCCACCAATTAGTGGCAATTTGCCTTTTTCAACTTTATTCCTGTTTTAAGAATTCAGCAGCAGTACAATACAAGGCAAAAATATCATCTTCAGAGACAGGAAAGTATTTTACATCACTCAGTGTAACTTTACTGCAATTAATTTGAATCACAAAGCTTGATAGAAGGGAAACAGTAAGAATTTGCTGTACTTTCTGCATTGTTATTAAAGCATCTCATCTTCATCTGTTCTTTCAGGAGTCAGCATTAACCCCTCACATTCCTCTCCCTGCTACTGAATGTCCTTAGAAAAAGACAGCGTAAGAATTTTTGCCTGAAGTCACCAAAAATGAACTTGTGGGACTCTGTATCACATTCTGCAAGACACAGATGCATAAATTGAGACTACACACTTTGCAAAACTCAATCTCTTATCTAAAGTACAAAGACAGCAACTCAGTGGAAAAATAACAAGTTATGGGCATACAACAATGAAAAGCAAAATTTTGTATATACATCCTGCTGCAGCTACTGTGTATTTATTTACTGAATCTATGCTCTGGGAGCAAGTGGACCCCATTAATATAATGCAATGCCTCTGCTGGACAATTGCTCAAAGGACAGCTCAGAACAGCAAGGATGGAAATCTATCCTGTTTGTGTATTGTAGCAGACATCAAATAAATAGGAATATATTTAGCATAACAACGTAGAATTGCAAGGCAACCACGTTATTTGGACTGCAGCCAAGTAGCATTTCTCAAGTTTTAATGTATGCTAGAACAATTTGAAACTGTACTTTTTGGCTGAGATACTGTCTTCTAGAGGCAGATGTTGAGGCCAGCACAAAAAAATGTTTCTATATTCTGCAAACAGCACTGGATAATATATACGGCCCATATGACACCGTTTGCATTTCATGGAATGAGAGTGCTTATCAGGGTACTGGAGCCCTGGTGGAAAGAGGCCTTCCTTGACAGGAATGGTTACAGAAACTGCACAGAGCCCTGAGAAGAAATGTAACTATCGTGTGAAAAAGAGTGCAATCTTCCACTGGACAGTGGAGCAGCTTTTCTGGAATGCTCTGTACAAGATACAAATGAAGCAGCCCTGGCTCACTGCTCCCCCTTGCAGGAACACTCACTTCGGGCATTGCTAGTTATTTTGCAAGAGAAATTGAACTCAACTGCCAGCTGTACAAATGACATATGGCTATCATGAACAATCCTAGATGGAATTCGGTGCTATTCAATCCTATTTAAAATGCAAATCAGTATTAACAAAGATATTACTCAAAAAAAAATCCACAAAAAGAATAATGTTGAACAATGTCTACTTGAAGTGACAATCTTGAAGATTACATACGTTTTCCTTTGTTTTTCTTTGATGCTCCAATCTCAGTATGGCTGCATGCTGTTATCAGCAATTAGCTTGGTTAAAGAGTAACTTTTTATAGCTATCAAATCACCAGCTGTAAATAATTTATCATTTACATTATCTTTGAGAATTCAAAGTATTATTTTTGTCCATTCATAATCGTCATCTTAGAGAGCTATTTATGAACCTGGTGCAAGTCAGGTAATCTAGAGATCTGAATTTTATATATAAATTACATGACAACACTTGCCTGGAATTCACGTTGGATTATAGTGGTCTTTACTAGGAGCTGTGATTGGTAACTATTTCTAAAGCATTTATAACCTACACGCAGAAACACTGCACAAAGTCTCTGTTTACTGTATTTACAATTTTTCTGCAAATTCTGCATGAAACTTCTTTCATACATTTTTAACCTGAAGAGTATTTTATCTCACATATGCATTTTATCTTATCTAAACAACCACAAAGTAGACTGATGGCTTTCAGACATGATCAGTTATACATCAACTTCCAGTATTACACAGACCTTCTCCCAAATCTAGGTTGGTTTAGCTACCTCAGTGACTTCAGAACTGTCTTTATCACTCATTATTCAGACTTACTCACACTTATTCAGAACTGTGCTTATCACTTAAGTACCAAATTGATGCTTATACCATTTTCTGTACCTCTCAACAGTCCAGAAACTCATGCTCTCTCTCTCACTCTCTCATTTTAAGTCCTCCGTTAATATTCCACATTTTGTATAGAAATGCTACTTTGTTTAATACTGACTTGTGACTGTCAACACAGAACAAAAAGAGGGGCAGGTTTCTCTCACAAACTTCATGAGGCTACAGAGGTGGTGACAGTCAGATGAGAATGAAGCTCCTGGGTCACTGAGAAAGGACAACAGCTGAGTCATTCCTCCTCTGCAGCAATGGAAAAAGCAGCCAGGAAATGCAGAGATGATGAGGCAGCAAAGTGATAGGAGAACATTTCCCACCTAATGAATCATGTCCCCCAGCAGGGGTACAACACCCTACTTGTAATTCCAACATCCCCTTCTTCTCAGAAGCTTTTGAGACTGACATCAGCAAACATCTTCCAAGTCTTTTATGCTGCTTTCCGGGTATTAAAACCTGTATAAGCTTCGCACTATTGCAAAAGGTAACAAAAGTGACTTCAAACAACTATTTTTTAACTTCTTTCCTCCTCGGATTTTTATTACATCCAAAAAGCCTGGAGCAATGGCACTGATTCAATAGCACTAAAGTACTCTGAATAGGGGGACTGACGCAGCACATACCTTTCTCTCCTTTAGGAGGTTACACCGTGGCAGGACATGGTTTCCAGCATTTCAATCAGGTTTTGAAATTTAGGAAAAAAAAAGCGGTTTTATTACCCTTGCCTAATTGATACACATTTCCTTACCAGACCTTATTAGGTGTATTTCAAATAATATCTCGGCTGTAATTAAAGAATGATGTAAGAGCAGTCTTAATTCTTTCTCCATTAAGTATTACTTCAGGCCTTTATCAGCAAGATAAAATTACTAGTTTCATTTAAGGTAACTTCAACAGCCCACCCCTAAAGATAATACATTTCAGATGATAAAATTGTTTTAAATAATTGCTATCTAAATTAAGTTGGACTCCCACAGTAAACCAGGAAGTTATAAAGATTTTCTTCACATTAGAATAGAAATTGCTTCCCGAAAGGCATAAATTCTCAGTATTCACAGAACTCACCCTGCACCTAAAGCTCAATCCTGTGAAAAGCATACCTGCCTAAGGAACAGAACTGCCATTAAACTTTCCTTCTCCAAAACTTCTACTGACATTTTTAATGTGTTACAAAAAGATACACTTGACAATTCTGAAAACATCCTAAAAAATAATATGCTGTGTTCTGACATTGTTGATCATCAAACTGAGAAGAAAACGGAATGAGATTTTCTCGTTCTGGTTTAATTTTTATGGCTGACACATGCAATTATGTTTGTCCGTCTCTCCTACTGTCCAACAGTTTGTACAGATGCCACAATCCTTCCACCAAGTTTCATTACAGTAAAGGACCAAATTTTAACTTAGAGAAAAACTTCATGGTGTCTGGCTTTTAAGTAGTTTGAGTAATTTTAATCAGCAATTCCATCTGATGAAAACACATAAATGTTCTCAAATTGATTTACTTTATCACTGATTTATCAAGTGCCCATCATACATTCAAAACAAACTTCCACTTCCATAAAAACTGTGACAGAGACAGGAATAAGTCTTTACAATAGGCACAATCATGATCAAACGGCATTGAAACTGGACAGCCAAGGCAAACAAGTCCACACACACTTCCTTTAGGACTCTACGAGCTTGAAGTCCATGTGATCTGGGCACTATTTAAAACGTCTCTTCAGACCTGAATCACCCATGGCTTTGCAGAAAATGTATTATGAATAGAAAGAGTAAATTACAGTTGTTTGACTTACTTAGTGAAGACCAGGAAGGAAACCTATGTCATGTTGGATATATTAATTTTGCCATATGCGTTTATCTATCTCACCTGTGCAAGTCAAAGTAATGACAGTCAGCTTGTGCTTTTTCACGTCAAGTAAACTTTTTAGAATGTCCGGATTACCCTGATGATCCAATTTCATTACATTATTTTCTTGCAATGGGAAAAACATCCATTAAGACAAAGCCTGTGGGCCTATTTGAGTTAAGTTTAAACCACAGCTCTGCTGTAATTGCACTTTTGTGACTGACTGGTTATATGCTGCAAGCTTAATACCTGGGTTTTATGTAAGCCAACCTAGAAAGCACGAAGACCTACACAAATACTAATTGAAACAAAGCTCATTATTTTTGAGTATTTTTCTTTTAATGTAGCCTGATTCTCCAGTCATACCGCCTATTGCAGATAGGTAACAGTGTGTAACCTCTCTACACCCACCCACGGACACTGAAGTAATGCCCATATGGAACTGCCACCATTAATCTCATCAAACACACACAATTAATTCACAGTCTGTCTGTCTATCTATCTAGGCCCTATTCTCCTTTAGAAATAGACTGCATGGCTGCATACCTTTTTTTCTCTAAAGCATGAGTTAAAAGCAGTTTAAAACAAAAATGCTGCAGTACACCACCACTAATTCTACTTTAACCATTAATTTAGCTGGTATAGTGACACTGATCCATGTTTTTGGGGACCACAGAGCTTTTTCCAGTTATTGTCTTACATTACCATGCCAAACTATTAGCCTATAGAGTAACCATTAAGTCTCTCACTTTGGAGTTGCATAGCATGCCTCAGTCCAAATTTCTATTTCCCTGTACATCTGAAGCAAAGCACGTTACTCAGGAAAGGAAATCAAGAGTGCATTCTCCGTTAAAGCCGAATTTAGAAAATCTCATATGATACCTTTTTAATATAGCAAGTTCTCTATTTTAATGTCACTGTGTCAGTTACTACTACCCAAAGGGATACAAGAACATACCCGCTGGAACATGCCAGGAATTACTTTTGTTAACTAGATGACAACTGCTTCCGCTCCTCTGAAAACTAACCAGGTCTTCCAGTGTGCATTTCTCAGCTCTGTACCAGGCTCGCGGTTATCACACGTTCCCTTGGTGTTACGGTACAAGATCCTACCTTGATGAAAAAAAACACATTATGATTGCTACTTACAGACATTAACAGCTTTAGGAGTGCTAGAAACCAGAAGTATTTCTATTCAGGCAACTCTTGCTCAGAGAGTTTTAGCAGCTAGCAGGCATGAGAATTTCTACAGAGAGGCCCAAAAACGACAAACATAGCTAGAGATTTTAAAGAGCAATTTTATTCCGCAGTTTCAACGTAAAGTATGCATTTCCAAAGGATGCAGCATAAGCAGCAGAGTTGGTTGCGAACAGGAAATCAATGTTTTTCGCTCATCATCTCTGTCTGTATAGTACAGTGACAAAGCCTCCTGACCCTTCCGCCCTTACCCTTGTTTAAAGTTACGTGCAGGTTACAGCCCGAGCGATTTTTCCGCAGCTGTTAACGCTAGATCCCAACAGTAAGCCCTGCCAGAGTTAATCGCGCGGCTCGTTCATCACCAGCGCCCCGGTACTGCCCCCAAATACCGCCAAGTGCTGCGGGGTCCCTGGCGGAGCCCACTCGGCCGCTGCCGCCCCGCACAGCCCGCAGCGCCCACGCCGGGCGGGCAGGGCCGGCCCCTTCCACCCGCACCCGCGGCCTCCACGTGGCCGCACCGAGGGCGAGCGAACGGGCTCGGCAGGGCCGGGGCGCGCCCAAAGCCGCACTCCCGGCAGGAAGGCTGCCAGAGGAAAAGTGGGAGAGCGGGCACGGGGCAGCTCCGTGCGGCTCGAACCCGCCGGGACACGGGGCCCCGCCGCGGTCCCCCGACCCCCGCCGCGCCCGGCCGCCCCCCTTTCTCCCTCCGCCCGAGCAGCCAGGGCAGCCGCAGCCCCGCCGCCGCGTCCCGGGCCCCCCGTTCCGGGCGCGGGGGCGGGGAGGATTTACCTGCCGCATGGTCGCCTCCCGAGCAGAGGAAGAAAGGGGGTGGGGGGATGCGCCAGGGCCGCGGCGGCGCCTCGTGCTCCGCCGCCTCGGGGGGAGCCCGGGCGCGGCCCCCCCCGCCCGCCGCCCCCCGGCCCCCCGCGCCCACCCCGCGGCCTCGCGCCCCGCCGCCACGTGATGAGGCGGCCGCGCCGCCGCGCGCCCCTCTCGCCGCTCCGCATCGCGGGCGAGCCGCTGTCCGCTGCCGCCGCTCGGTCCCCGCTGCGGCTCCTCGCCCGCACCGCCGCCCCCCCGCCCCGCCGCGGCCCGGGCCGGCCGCCACCCGCTCCGCAGCGCCGGGCGGCTGTGGGGGAGGGCATGTAAACAAATGGGGTTTTATAGCTACCTCACTCGAGTGCCGTGTGCATCTCCCTCTCCGCTCGGTACCAAACCGCCGCGGCGCCTCCTCCTCCTCCTCCCGCCGCTCCGCCGGCGCTATTCACAGACCCGGCTACGCCGCGCTCGCCCTGCACACGCGGCCCCGCAGCCCGCGCTGCCCAATGCGCAGCCATTTCCTCCAGCGCTACGAAAGTGGCGTAGCGGCCCTGCCCGCCCGCCCCTCGCTGCGGCGGCTCCGCGCACGGCACGGCCATGGCCGCGGGGCCCGGGCAGCGCCGGAGGGAGCCCCGCGGGCCCGGGGCAGCGCGACGGCCACCCGTGTCCCCGCCGGGGCAGCCCGGGCTGGGCGGCTCGGGGGGAGCCGGGGCCGAGCTGTCGCCTCTGCAGCCGCCTGGGGAGAGGGTCCGTCAGCAACAGCGGGGCATTTCGTACCTTCCTACCGAGGTAGCGTTCGAGGCCGAGGTGGGCGCTAACCCCCGTTTATTTAACTCCAGAAACTCCTGACAGGCTGGCTCATGCCACCAAAGGCTGCTCGGGCAATAAACGTCTCCCCGTGCCGAGGTGGAGTCCCTCGTCACGACACACTTCGTTCCTGGACAGCAGCTACAGATTGTTGTTAAATCTAAATAAATAAAGCGAAATAAACCCCCCCAACCAGACCTTAGGTAAATCAAAACACTCGCTAGCTCAACGCCGAAAGTGAGGGAATATTTTGGTTTATAACGTAAGACCTATAATATAGTGGAGTCTTTCACAACAAACTGTATTTTAAAATAGATCAGCATGTTTTGTAATGGTTATTTATAGAAAGCACGTTCAAAGGCTGAAATGCAGTTATAGGAACGGTTCAGATAAGTTTTAGGCTGTTTCATTTTTCTCTTGGAGAATTTTGCATACAATTTTCATGACATTTCCCTCCCAAAATAACTAACTTCCGTCTAGAAGAAGCCTGCTATGTATCTAGAAGCAAACTGACCTTCCCTCTATTTTTTGAGGATGCATTCATTTTTCTTTTACATTCTTATATTACTGAATTGATCTAACCTAATTATGTCTATAAATGTTCTTTTGTTAAACTGGATTATTAACACCAGCACTATCTTAAGTCTGGCCTGGCAGAACCAGAGTCCTGTCCTAGTCCTGTCTGAAGTCCAGGTTATACCCCATGGTTATCCATCCCAAAAGCCTCCCAAAGTTATATGATTTTTTCCCTTGGTGACATATAAAGGATTACTTCTGTTTGTTAGAAACATAAAGAAAGTTGTTACCTGTAAGAGTCCAAAAACCACATAAGCATTAAACTGAAGTCACGGTGCAAGAGAAAACCAGAGTAAACTTTTCTAGATATGATAAATGTTCATTCTAAAGCAGGTACTGAAGCAAGCAGCCAAAGACATGCAGACCTCTCAAATGACCTAAGGCCACATCAGCTGTGTGCATTACACTACACCAATTTTTTGGTATGTGATGCTGAATCTTTTCTCAACTTTTCAGATTATTCTGATATTTACCTGTGAGATTCATGCCTCAGTGACAGAATTTATAATTTCATATCTCCTCCAACAACTTTTTCTCTCTTTAGTATTTATTTTTGGGGAAAAAATTAACACAATCCCTCCCTCACTTTTTTTTGCTATATGTCTTACCAAATCCATCACTAGAATACAAACCATACTAGTCCAAAGTCAGTAGCTCACATCAAGTTTTAGGAACTATTATAAAGTGATTATGAGGTAGTATACTAAACCATTGATCAATTTGAATGATTTTTACCTTGAAGCAGGTCCCTTCTCTCTCAGAATTTTAGCACAGCATATAAAATACACATCTGATTATGACATTGGTTATTAGACATTTATCACAATGCCACTGTTGATCACTAGACTTGACTGATTTGTATTGCTGTTTGCTCTAGAAATAGATCCACTGAGTGGAAAAAAAATTTGAAAATTAAATTTTCTTTTTCCCTCAGTTTATTCAGAGGGAATTGTACTCAGTAATAAATAGAGCATATGGGGTTTGTTAGCTTTTCCGAGTAAAATTCCAGTAAGACAATATCTTAAAATAAATCAAGAACTCTAATACAATGAATTACTGATGCTACACAGCGACTTCCCAGAAACTCACCCAGCCAAGGTGTACCAATAAATAGACCTCTGTTAGTGGGCACTCCTCCCCTCCAGCTGTTACCCTCTCTAACATGTATCTGTTCATTTAAAGTCCAGAAGGGGCCATTAGCAGGCCTGCCAGCACTCTGCTAACATTTCCTGCTAACAAATGAGTCTCATTTGCAGTTTTAGGTTAGAACCTTCCCAGTCAGTCTGCTCATGGCTTTCTCCTGATACATTGAAAAGCCTGCTTGTATCTAGAATATTTTCCCTGTAGTTGTTCATTGTATGTTGCATTTCAGCTTCTTCTCAGTAGTTTTAACCATACATTTTAGTGCAAGCATTGCACATCAGTATTTGAGGAAAAGAAGGTAGGACTTTCTATAACATAGGTTCAGAAACCCAAGCCAAGAATTATTAGATCAGGCGTTTACCATGACCAAAGGCTGAGGAGTGTGTTTCCCTGAGAAGCCCGTGGAGCAGCTTTCTGTGCTGCAGGGAAGCTGGAACAGGAGAGCAGGGCAGCCAGCACTGCAGGAGTGCTGAGACCTTGAGAAAACACAAATGGATGCAACAAACCCAGACTGACTTTTCAAGCTTCAAAAATAATGTGTTACCACGCTTTTAGAACAAAACTAGTTTGGGGTACCCAATTGCAGGAGAGGGTGTAGAAAGTTGACATATATACAAAAAAATTAGGTTGTTTAGACAAATTATTAAAAATAAAAAACTCGCCCAAAAAACCCAAGCAAACACCAAAACTACTCAGTTAGTAATTCTGCACACAGATTTAGTTCTTATATCCTGATAGTGCTCTGACTGTAAACAGAAATAAGAGTCTTGTGAGTATTCCTTGGAGGACTGGAACAGTAATACTGAAAAATATTTTACCTGGGAAAAATTAATTTAGAAAACTGGTAGTTGAAGGTGTACACAAATCTTGTTATATAAGTGGAAGAAAAATGTCACTAGTTGCCAAAATGAAGTTTTGTACCCCTCTGGCAAATTCACCTTTTTTGGTTGAAGAAACCAACTTAATTTTCTTACTTGTGAAATACTGATGTATCATAAAAAAGCCAAAGTAATGGCTTGAAACATCAACTTCTTCCTTTTATTTTAAATCATCTTGTCCAAGATTTAATCAGATCTTAAGGCAGTTTGAATGCTAACATACCTGGATCTGTGGCACATGCTACACACATATCTTCTTTCCTGTCCTTTAAAACATTTTTTCTGGTTTCTGTCCCTGCCTTTCATTCATTCTGGGAGCCTGAAACAAAGTCAGAAATGCCATTTCTTCTGTGACAGTGACCAACAAGTATTGTTCAGTTCACCAGAGAAATCCAGTGGCAGAATTAACCTTGAGGAGAGGAGATAGCTAACAGGTCACAGCCGTTGTCCATGCAGACTTGCCAAGCAGAAGGATTTTACAAATTCCTCAGGAGTGGAAGGGCTTTGCTACAGGAACCTTGCTCCTAAGTACACTGACAAGAGCTCTGAATTCTTCAGAGGAATACCAGGGAATCATACAGAAATCATAATTTCCTACTCTGTGTCCTAAATATGACCTGCTGACAGTTGTCTCTTGTGCTCTGAATTTACTGATGTGTTTTCTGTCTAACCATCTCTGGTTGGTTGTGCTGTGCAGATTTACTTGTATTTTCACTGCCTGGCAGTTTGAGCTGTGCTCTTCCCCAGGCACTGAGATTGGTGCTGAAGCAGCAGAGACTTTGTTTATGGCAAGGACAGAAGGGAGGTGTTAAAGCATCAGGGGGAACTTAAACAAGCAGGTAGTGATACTGTGATTAAAGCTTGTGCTTGGAAATAGGAACTGATGTCCTCTGGGGGATTTCACTGCCTCGGGACTACTTGGTTTGTTTGCAGTGAATTTAAAGCCCAAGTTTATTTGACTACATAGCCATATCTATAAAAAATGGTTTTTTTTTGTAGAGACTATACTTGCCTTTTTTTTTTTTTTTTCACCTTCCTGCCAAACTGGGTGCTCTCCCTTAAGCCTTTGCTTGGCTGGTTTCTTTAATTAGCTCTAATTGGTTTCAGCTGTGTGAATTCCAGTGGTGAATCAAAGTAGATCTGGCTAGTTTTGCATGAAGCAGTCAGTAAAACCTGAAAGTTACTTTAGTTGTAAGATGGGGAAGAAAAGGGAAATCCACATGAGCTTTTTTGTTTTGTTTCTAGAAACCATTCTTATCCTTCTTCTCTTACAACATGTAGATACCCCTCTGTTCAGGCAGTATCTAAACATATATGAGCATTTGTGTAGGCTTTGAAGCAAAAGTATCAAAATCAGTGATACCATCTGCATAATTTTAAACATGGTATCAGTGTAAGTACCAATGGGAAGTCAGTTCAAACAGAAATCTAGGAATTTTTTATTTATTATTTTTTAACATGCCAAAACAAGATACAGGTTTTCAAAGTCTTTGTTTTAGAAGTTTTTGAATTGGTCTCTTTGTGGGGAAGGGCTGGGCTTTTCTTCTTTGTTTTTAAACATGGGCTGACATTTTTAGAAAAAATATAAACCCTTTTTCATTGGCTCTAGACTTAAGGTTACATAAACATTAAAGGACATAAGCAGAAGGGTGTGATGCAGCAGCAGCAGCTGAAGTCTTTGCTGCACTCAAAGGTTTGTCTGCAATTTGGGAAACAGCCAATATGACCTTTGGCTAATTTTGCAAAGCTAGCAAACACTGGTATACTTATCCACAGGAAAACTTACTGGCAAACTTGACTTTGTTAAATGACTCTCCCTTTGTTTCGTTATCATTTGTTTTAAACATAACTGTCTAGTCCTACTCTCTAAAGCAGTCAAAAGCCCTTTCGTTGGATCTGAGACAGGCAGGATTTGCTGGTTGGGATAAAATTCGATGTGGAAGATATTAGAAAGTGTGTCACAGCCTTCTTCCTCTCTTGCAGACTCAGGTTTATTTATTTTTCTCCCTTCCTGCCTGCCTGCTGAAAACACCTGTTTGCTTGTGGCATCTTGTCCGTAGGCAGTGGTTGTAGGGAGATATCATCTTCATTCCAAAGGATGTGGTGGGTGGGAAAGGCCAGTCAGCTGCTTCCTGCAGCACGAGTGGGGTGAGATTGCAGAGCACAAAGAACTTCTGGTTGTATTCACACAAGACCTCTGTATCAATAAATATGGATATTATCTGTTGGAGCCAGGCAGGGTTCGAAACATTAAACAAAGCTGTGCTAGCTGACTGGGTGGGGTCGAAATTCCTCTAAAGGCTTTCACTTATAAAAGCAAACGACTGATTCCAAAACTGACCCACCTGACCCAAGAGAAAATATTGGCTTTAATATAATCTCTTTACAAGCTGAGGAATTTGTTTTACACCCTCTTCTTAAACAGAATGGAAAAAATTAATGAGACTGGCCCTGTCATGATTTGAAGAAATCAATGAGGAGCTTAAAATAAGAAAACAAAGGTCAGCATCCTTTTATTGTCAGTCCCTGTCAAATTTTAACCACTAATTTGGTGAATTGGCATTTTTTATATATATATGACCTAGACTTAGCTGAGTAATGGAAGCATAGCTCTTCTAAAGCTGGATCTTAGTAGGGTGAAGTTCCCTAATTCTTTCATTTCTGTTATACAGGAAAGTGCAAATGAAAAATTTTGAACTCCTGCAATTCTGCCATGATCAGCAGGAAGAATCAGGAAGCCAAGACATCCTTAAGCTGCTGGCTGCCTGTTTGTGCCTTGGGGCCATTGCTCATCTGTGAAATTTTGGCAGTGGAAAGGGAAGCCAATATGAGCTTGAATGAATGGGCAGGGATGTCATACAGCCTCATCCCATCTTTAGCACAGATCCAAAACCTCAGAGACACCTACAGAGAACGTGTGGGACAAGAACGTGCACTGGCTGGGAAAACAAAGGTATTGTTTGCAGAAATAAAGCAAATTATGAAATGGGTGTTTTGTTTGCTTGTCTTAAAATAAACTGTACCAGTAACAAAATCTAAAATCAAGAGAAAGACTCTCAAAATCAAAATTATCAAAGGCTGGCCCACAGTTTAGGGAAAGAATTAGCTTAAGGTCAGCTGTGTTTATCCTTCCATGCCTGGTAACTCAGAACTGGGAACTGAAGGGAGCAGTAGGATGCTGGTCTTCAGGGCACTATTAAACCTACATAACCTTTGATTAGAAATGCTGATATGCATCTAAAGTTTCATCATTTTCCTCCATCATTTACGCTTGTAATTTTTATACCTGTATGTCACAATTTCTAGGTAAAATAAATAAGGAGACAGCAGGAAGAATGTGAATGACATAAGGAAGCACCTCAATTTCTAAACCTATAAGTACAACCATTTGACAGTACTTTTAGGTATTGCAGCTTTATTTTCCACATTGCTGCCCCAAAGTCCTTTGCACAGTTGGATGATAATTCTTGGTTTCAATGATGCAAGAAGGAGTGTGAATTTTAGCATAAAGATCTACAAAGAAGGGAGTAAACTTTAGCTGATACACAACAAGATGAATCACGGAGACACCTAAATATGGTCTAAATGACAACAAATGTAAAAGCCAGAGATGAGTATCAGTGAATTAGAGAGAGAGACAGACCATGGGGATGTTGCACAGTAGAACTGGGAAGAGTGCAGAGGAATGGAGAGGTCTGTTACATAACTATTTCTGCATGACTTAGCAACCTCACTTGATACCTCCTTCTGTAAGCCAGTAGAAACTCCTCTGAGAGCAAGTACAGCAGCAGCTGCACAGACTCTCAGAGAGGTGAATACTTCCTGTTATTGCTTAGAAAGGAAGAGAAGCCCTGAAGCATTTTCTCAAGCATGGGACCAAGGAGACTGCTCGTGACACAGGGGATGTGGTCATGTGTCTTTGCTGACCCATCAAGTGATGGATTGGCCATGTATTAGAGCACTGAGAGCCCTGAGGAGACTCAAGGGTGGCAATGCCAGTAAGCAAGCAGAGAGAAATGAAAGCATTTCTGCAGCGATTGGGCTGGACTAACTTTGCTGAGGTTGGGCTGACATCCAGTCTGTCCATCCATGGATATGTCACGGATACATACACATGGATATGTGTAAGAAAATGAACTCACAAGCTCAGGGAAAGAAAATCACTCTAAGACAAAACTCAATGCCAGTCTTGTCAACACTGGAATTGAAAAGGAAAAAAGAAATAAAAAGTTACATTTGAAAATGCTTGATTTCACTCACACTGTTAGTGTCTTTCCACTCCTCTCAGATAACCTTGCTTTGTATTTCGTACCCCTCTCTTCATAAATACAAACAAAATAAAATCAAACAAAGAGTAAACTCTTAATGATCTTCTGCAGTAGCTCTAATGAAATGATTGTGCACTTCTCCAAGAAAAACACAAGTACATGCCTTTTCGTGGTTGAGAGTATCCCAAGAATGTTCCAAATAAAATGTCAAACAGCAAATGCAGTATATTCTTTATAACAGATTTACATTATTGAATGTATACCAAAATGCACCACAAGCATGCAGTGATATAACTCAAGGCTAAAAATTAATTGAAAAAAAACCCAAATACTACTGCCTTCTGAACAGATGGGGCAAAATTAAAGGACTTAACTGATATTTATTTTTTCATTTAATCATTTCTCAACAGCTATGTCTGCTCATGGAACTGATTCCAACAGGTGGCTTTCTTTAAACATATGAAGAATGTATCTGTATGATTTCTGAAGTTTTTCTCTCCTGCTGAGGTTTGTTAGTTATTTCTCAGAAGAAAAAAAAAAAATACCCATGAAAGTGCCTCACCCTGTTCATCCATTAAAGCGAGTGGGTGGTGGCTCTCACTGAAAGCAATCTCACAGCAGATTTTGGCTGTCAGGCCACTTAGGCAGTTACCTGCATCCAGTACCTTAAAACAGTTCATAGAATCATAATCTTACTTTGAACAGTATTTACTTCAGAGAATCACCATTCTCTATTTTTTGCAGGTAGTTTAGTATAAATCTTTGTAGCTGGGCAAACATTATAATGTCATTTACATTTGCAAATTAGTTTTCTATTAGTTGTTAGATGTATGAGAGAAATTCACTGGATTAATTACAGCTGCAATCTGACGTTTGAAAGTCTATGATCTGTCAGATTTCCAGTTTACTAAGATTCTGAGAATAATTCTCCAAAACACGACATAATATCCTTTGGCAAATAAATACACATAATGGAAAGAAGGAATTGGTACACTGGAGCTTCAAGAAGTTTCTTCTTAAAGATAAACAGAGGCTAAAACTAAAGTCAATACTTACTAATGATTTGCAAGGAAGCTTGAAATGACAATATTTTAGTTAATCCAGGTACTTGAAAAGAGACTGCTTAGGGCTCTCCAGCTCAAATGTACCTAAGTTGGGCTAGCTCATTGCCAGATTCTATGAAATTCTCTACCCAAAACCGGCTCACAGAGTTTTACTTAAGGTTATCTCAGATGACAGAAAAGTACTGAGTTTGGAAAGTGTGATTCTGGGATAACATTATTTATATTATGGGATGTGTCAAATTCATAGCATAAGAATGACTAGAATTTGTTCCTGTTTTTCCAAGGGGCTTTGGTTTTAAGGTAATGTGCTCTTCTTACCCTCAGAGAAGTATACAAATTTTGGCCCCATTATCTCCGAAGATATTAACAGTATCACAGCTATCACTAATTAGACCAAAAATGCCTGGGTATGCAGCTTCTAAAAACTGTGAATGAGAAAATGAACTGCCAGCACCTGAAAGTCCTGCAGGCACCCCCTTCTTGAGAGCAGCATGCACACATTACAGATCAGATCAGGCCACTTACACGATGCTGAGTGCCAGCTCCATCATTCAGGACAGCAGTGTCTGAGTCTTGTCATTTCTCTCTTTTTCCTCTTCCTCATTTACAGGACAGAGAGACTGCATGGCCTTAAGTCATTTCCCTAAACAGGAAGAGTTGCTGTCTATGCAGTTTCTTTTAAAAACTACTGTATTTTTAAGGAGCTGTTTGAAGAGGGTTTTGTTATTTATTATTGTATTGAAATTGAACCTTGAGCTAGTAAAAACAGTATTATGGTAGTGCTCTAGTTATAAAACTAGAGCTGCTGTTTTCACAAGGGGATACTTCAAATTGCTGCACAAAACCTTTGACTGTTGAGCACTCAGGGGTTTGCAGTGTACAAGCCCCAGTTATTGTGAACAGCCAAGCAGCAATAGACAGCTTTTCAGAAGTTATTGCTGGTAGTTTAGTTGTAATATGAAACATAGAAAAAGTGATTTTTTTAGGGGAGGGTGGGGTGGATCAATATTACTGCAACGCTTTCCATTTTTTAATGCCGCTTATTGTACTGCAAAACAGCACGGAAGCTACATTTGTTTCAAAACCCAGTGATCTCCCGAGGCCAAAGGACAGAGTCACTCTTTGTTTTAATATAACCTGATCAGCAATCATTGAGAAAGCTGAGTAAGGAGGAAAGAACAGGACTTCAAGAGTTTGGCAGAGGCAGATGGAATTGCCCCCCAGCATCTCTGTCTGTTCACTGCACCACAACGGTTGTGTTTTCCTGACATATCCCAGAGCTTCCTGTCTTGTTATGGCTCGTGTTCAGCCCTTTGGCTGGAACCACCAGTGAAGTCACCCAGCCAGCTGTAGATTATAGGTTATAATGCTGTCTAAAGACAACACAGAACTCTCCTGTCCTCAGAAAATCTGCTTTCCTGAAGTGTGACAGATACAGTGCAAATTGCCACAGAAAGCTTTCAGAGATTAGAGAATCACTGAGATTGGAAAAGGCCTTTGAGACCATCCATTCCAGCTATCAACCTCGTAATACCCCTAACCATGAGATGATTCAGTCTTTATAAGGCAGTTTCAAGAATCTGCAGAAGCACCTGACCTTCTTTTTCCTAACATGACTGAAGTGTACAGTTTCACCTGGGCAGAGGCCCCAAAGGGACATTCTGGCTTCCAGTTGTAGGAAACCAGGCCAGCAGTTCTGTTTCTTCTGGGGACAATACTTCCATGTCATTTTCTGACAGTGTATTCTTCAAAAGAACATAATCTACCAGCCAGTCAGTCTCACCTGAGTGCCTGGCAAGAGCATGGAGCAGATTCTCCTGGAGCTATGCTAAGAGAATAAGGAGAGTGATGACAGCCTGAGGGCATGGCTTCACTAAGGACAAGTCATGCCTGATGGATGGGGTGGCCTGCTGGGATGGGTTACAGCTGGTGATGGATGAGAGAAGAGCAACTGACAACATGTGCCTGGAGCTGTGCAAAGCACCTGACACTGCCCCCTTGACATCCTTGTCTCTAAAGTGGGAAGCCATGGATTTGGCAGATGGGTACTTGGTGGGTAATGGATTGGTTAGATGGTCACACTCAGAGTCAACAGCTCAATGTCTGGGTGGAGACCAGAGATGAGTGATGCTCCTCAGGGGCTGGTGCTGGGATTGGCACTTTTTAACATCACTGACATGGACAGTGGCATTGAGTGCAGCCTCAGCAAATTTGCCAACAACAGTGAGCTGTGTGGTGTGCTTGGAGGGAAGGGATACCATCCCAAGGGACCTGGACAGGCTGGAGAGCTTGGCCCATGTGAACTTCATGAGGCTCAACAAGGCCAAGTGCAAGGTTGTTTGAAGGTTTTTTGAAGGACAGGAAACACAGTACTAAACTAGTGCTGATGGTTCCTCTGTGGCAGCGCTTGCCAAGGTGGAATTGTAACTGAATAGTAGCAGGTACAGAGGGATGAATAAGAAAAATCTGTTGCTGATAGGGGCTCAAATGTGAGACTTCAGGTAACTATTTCTCCTCACTGCCCAGTCACTCTTCTCACTGCAGGCCCTTGAAGTCTCTCCCCACTGACTGCTGTCACACAGTGTCTCTCTCAGCCAGCCAAGCCCTGATGACACAGAGGACATACTATAGATATATGCATTTGGTCCTGAGATACTGATGAGGTATAATCTTCCCAGTATTAAGTTTTATCCTTCAATAACCATGCAGGAAGAGACAGCTTGAGAACACATTCCCATTTGACATTTGCATAGTGAACCTACCCCGGAGCAGACTTTCACAGCACCACTGAAGTTAATGCCTTAATAAAAACAACTTCTCCTCAATGGACTTTGTTTGCTTTAGCCTGACCTTTTCAGGGGTTTAAAATTTAGCAATAATATTTTTATGGTCTTGAACTCTCTTCTGTTTTCGGAAAAAATCATGTTGCTAAGTTCAGAAAGGAGGCAGAAATTTTTTTCCTTTAGTTTCACTTTGTCACATTCAAGGAGGAGCAAAACTACACACCAGAACCCTCCCACAAAAAAAAGCTAACTAATAGAGCTTTTTTAGAGAACTTATTTCCACACTGATTTAAAAAAAAAAAAAAAAAAGTGATATACACCATTTTGATACCTATAGCTCTACAACTTTGTTGAGATGTTTGAAGCTAGTCTTAAGTACTACAAAGCATCCACAAGGTTTTAATCTTGGCCCACACACTCCAAACATGTCCATTATCTTTGGCAGAAAGACAAAGCTGTTCGGAAAAATTGACACTGGTGTTCAGTAGGGAACAGGGAGTCCTGTGGAGACAATGGGATGTAAGACTTTCCTCCCTCCGCCCCCCATTGTGCTTGTGGCTGGTGAAGTTCCAAGAGAACGTGGAAAAAAGATTTCTAAGGGTTTCTATTACCCTGAAACAACCATTTTCAGTAGTCACCTAATGAACCCAAAGGAAGTCCACTTGGTTTAATTTTTTCCCTGAAAGCGATCATAAAGCAAGTTTATAAAGGAATATGGTACTTACCCTTTATCAGGCTCTGATTCAAGAGTTTAAAGCATTTTGCTGGCTTTACACAGGCAAGTAAGTATTTACCTCAGTTGCTTAGTAGCTCCTTTCAAATCAATAGGAATATAAGTGTGCCACTAGCGAGGCACATGCTTTACTCCTGCTGAATCATGTCCTTTGCATGTCACAGTCATTACTGAAAAATGTGGTTGTGACCATACACCAAATTTGTTATGGAAGATAGAACATGCTGTGACATCAGGCTGGGGTGTGTGTGATTGGTGGGGTAGGAGAAGGGGGATGATGAATGTTTACAGCTGTGAGACTACTAAGCATTTAGATATTTAACAAAATCTGCCATTTCCAGAAAAATCCTAGATGCTAGAATCCAAACATCTTATTTCTTTAGGTACATTGCATACACCTTAAACAAAAAACAACCTACCAAAACAACACACTGATTTCTGCCAGGTATGTGACACTGTAACAACCACCATAACAACATAACAAATCTGCTTTTTTAAAGAAAGGTTTCCTACACACTCAATTCAGTATGGACCAAGATGAAGTGTTTACTTCTCTTTTTGATAGCAACATTTAAGACCCTCTAGTATGCAGAGAAATATTATCCCAAATATTACATGGCTGAATGAGAAATGTAGTGTACCAAGAAGCTGATACAAATACAAAAATCAATGTGCTCGCTTCAGTCAGCTCTGAAATAAACTTCAGTGTTAGTTTTGTTTCTCAAGGTCCAGTTTCAATAGAGATTTTTTTGGATGAAAATGGCAGAGAAAAATATAAAAGATAAGCCTAACATCTACAATGAAGCTGTAATTCTCAGCTATTGTTAAGTCATGGCTTGCTTTCTTTCACATAGAAATCTTTGCACAGGAAGAAAGCTTCCATTCCCTCTCACTCTCCTTCATGAAAACTGTATTAGTTTTTAGTTTCCCAAAACCATCACAGAAAATTTCTGATTTTGTTGTAAACAGCAAGGTGTTTGTGTTTGATTGCTTCCAACTGCCAGAAGCTGTTGCAGAAAAGTCTGCAGCACTGCTATTCCAGAAATTACATGCTGTCTGCCTTGCTGCATTGCCTCTTTGCTCTACCTTCTCTTGCTTATGTTCAAATGATATAATCCTACATATACGTTCACATATATATCTCTATCTCTCTATCTAGTCTATATCTATGTTTCTGTGTTCATAGAGATGCCCAAATCTAAAAACATTTAATGCAGAGATGGAATCAGGCTAAGTGGTCTTGCAGAGGAATGAAGCAAGCATCTTGTTATTAAGAAAATAAAATATTTATTGAGGTCAGAGGTAGAAGTTTACTAGATTAAGGCAGCACAGTCAGAATAGAAAACTACCTGTGCCCTGAGGATGGGCTTATAGCTGAAGCAGGGAAAGATATGCTCAGAGTGCAGTTAGCTCAGCCAAACCTAATTAGGTACACAGCACTCAGCCTGTTCATAGACTCTGTCTCCAATGGTTGACACTTCTCAGGTTGTTTCTTATTAGAAGGGTGAGGGTTTACCAGATGATTTTAATGATCAATAAGTTGAAAACAAATGACAGGCTCATGATTTACCTGTTATAAATCTGGAAAATACACGCATTCTGCTTCGTATTGTCAAGTATAAATTACCAGGTTCTTTCCAGAGTGTGATATCTGTTGTGGGAGTAACTGGTTTGTTTTTAGGATTCTTTATGTTAGATAAAATTAATGTTGATATTTTCTTCTATTTCCTTATTCAGAACATTATTCAGTACAATCAACTCTAAGTTTAGAGTTTTCCAGGCAAATTTTTGCATGAAATGAATGAAATACAGGAACAAGAAAAACCCTTTCAGGCAGTAAAGCTGCATATTTAATCCCAGCAGTGATCTGTCATTCTCTATTAAAGATGCTGGATGTATTTTTAGACCAGCTTAATTCCACTATCTGCATGAGGTTTCTCCTTGCAGTAACAGGAGTAGTGCTTCGCTGTGGAGAGTTGACACCTCATCTGTGCAGAGGCAAGGTGCTTTCTTTTTTCTGTGAGAGAGGACGGTTTAAGGTTAAGCCAATAATTATGCCAAAGCTATATGGATTGAGCAGTATTAGGTCTACAGTAAGAGGAAATGGATTTAGAACAGCATTGCAGGGAACACCTGAGGAGTCAGCCAGACATTTGCTTCTCTTGAGCTAGAGTTTTTCTTCTATTATCCCTTCTGGTTACTGAAGACTTTTATTCACATGCAGATTTCCTGGAGGTGAAGTGTGAAAGTGGGCTAATTTAACTCTCTCTTAGTCCTGCCTCTTGCTGTTTTCCTCAGAGTTAGCAACCAGTGATAAGAAATCAGCGAAGGGTATGGGAGTGCATACCAATAGAGATAACAGTGAACAAATTGTTGAGGAGGTGGTAAGCATCTTCATGCAGATGGAATTATAATGATTGCTTTTTCTTGGCCAAGACAAGACAGATACAGTCATAAAAAGCCACGACTTTTGAAATTCTGCTAATCTAATTGCTCTTTTGAGCTCCATCTGTTTATACTGATGGGTACACTTTAAAAAGTCATAATAAAAGAAAGGCCCAAAGTGAACAACTAATGCTCCTAACCAGATGCACTGCCTTGCCCTTAATTCTCTCCTGGGAGGATCGAAGGGATAACTCTACCAGCTACTCCACATCTGAACTGGAATTAGGTTCTGATTGATTGGAGGTACTGCTCTAGAGAAAGGCTTGGTGGGGGTGGGAGGTGTGAGTGTGTGTTAACTACAAACCTCAGTCTTGGGATGCAGTTCAAATATAGCTGAAGACTGGACAGCAAGAGCCCTCAAATTGAAAAATACAATGAAGATGTACAGCATGGGTCTGCTTTACAGAGTGTTTTAAAATGTAGTCCAAGATCATCTCAAGGTAATTAAAATCAAAGGGTCAGAATCAGTTTCAGACAAAATTAAAGAGGTAGAAAATGCTCATAATTATATGTTCAGTGCTTTAATAGAAGAAAATAAAAGGTTTCACCTGAAATGGAAAATGGAAAGTACTCTGCAGTGTACAAGTGTCACTTGAGTCAGGTGCCTAAAGGAATTGGCAGTGTCAAAAAGCTTTCTGCTCCCACATTCCCTTTTGCAAGAGTGGATGGCTGATGCATCAAAGTATTTTAGGGACAATTCAAAAGCCATTGCTGACTTGAAGAATGCCTGAAAGGAAGTGTTTGAGAATATTAAAGTATCTCTTCTGACATACTTAACCAATTTTCCAAGGGACATTAGTTATGAGAGATTTTTTTATCTTCAGTTTCAGCAATTTCCAGGCTGTATAATACTGTCCCTGAAGCTCTTGGAAAGCAGTTCTAACTACTTATCATTCAGAAGCCCCTCTTCCCACATCCAGGCTTTGAGTAGATTAAGACTCCAGATCTAGATTACTCTCACTGGTACATCTCTGAGGAAAAGTCTTAAGAAGTTCCTTTAGCAATAGAGAATTACCTCAGCATTGGCAAACTCTCTAACAGTCTTAAAATTCAAGTGTTATATACATGGAGATCCCCATCAATATCTACTGATGTGAGATGATCTGGCCAGTGATACTTTCATGCTTCCCAGGAATCTCCAGGTCCTAGATAGAATCTTTTTTGAGAAAATGAACGCTTTGGCATATTTGGTGCTATTCTCAGTGAAAGCCTTCAGACTCCACACATGCAGTTATTGCAGATTCATGCAGTTGTATGATGGTTTTCATGCAGGATTGGCTTTTACCTGGAAATCTGATATTTTATTGCAGCTCATGCGCAGGAAGTTGATGTTGTCTATATTTATTATGTATATAGAAAGGAGTGCCCTTGCAAAGTCATAGCTTTGAGCAGACAGGCCCTTCAACCTGCATAAAACCTCAGAGATGTTGTCTTTTCACCTTAATCAGAATGGAAAACTGAGCCTTAACTGACAGGGACATAAAGGAAGAATATTCTTCTAGAACTCTCTTTCAGTTATGTCTAAAGGATCATGTTCTGAACATTAACTTGATGTTTCAATTTGGCATTAACTGTATTATAAATGATGACATTAAAAAAGAACAGCACACTGTCATTCCTGGAGCTACTCACACCCTATGCAGAGGAACTAAAAGTGACTTAAAACCAGTGATGAGTAATGCAAAACCTAAAAGCCGTTTAATATATCTGGTATTAAAAAAAAATTTCCTGTCTTTAGTTTTTAGTAGTTTTCCTATATGGGCCAAAAAGCCCACTTGATGTTTCAGTTAGACACAATTAATTAGCAATATAATTTCTACTGGTCTGAGAAACAAGGCTTGTAAATGAATGCAAATAATTAAACTATGCTAGACAGAATTAAGACAAGCATTGCAATGCCTAAGCTTGAAGCTTGGAATTAGAAGCACAAGAAAATCCCAGTAAATTACACACCAGGAGAGATGCACAACTAGAAACACAATACAGAATTTTTGACAGTCAGTTTCACCCTGGCTCTTTGCCTGTAAATCATAATTTCCTTTAGAAGGAAGGAGTACAACTCATGGCTTTCCTTTGAAAGAATTTAATAGCCAGTAGTTCTTCAACACCTGAATGAGATATTAGTGTCAAAATGGGAGCTCAATAGAATTAGTTAGAGGGAATAATGAGAATATACCAAATTATGTGAGAGGAGATCATAATCAGAAATACTAAAAAACCCCCAAAATGAAACAAGCAACCCAACACCCCCTCCCCCCAAATGTGCCTCTTGGACCAAGTAAGAAATCATAAGGGCAATGGATATAAGGACAGGTTAAGCAGTACTTAAAACCTTAAGAAATCTGAACAGGCAAGACACTCCTTAAAATTGATCAGCATTGATTATTTTGTAATATTCATTCAGTCCCAAATAACTTTAGAATTCCTCCCCCCTTCCACTGAGCACTCCTTGATGCTTTAAAAGCGTTCATTTCCTTTAGGCCTATCCAGGAGCAGCCATCACCTGCCTAGACAGTAATCAGATTATGCTAATGGTGCTCCAGAATCCCAGCTGAAGTTTTAACCTGCTGTGATGTAAAGCATCCTTTCTTTTTGAGCAATTCAAGACCCAGTCTGATGCTGTTTTCACACAGCTTGTCATGCAACCTGATACTTCATGTGCATATGCAACCTGCCAGCCTGATTTAATTGCATAACTCAGTTTACCTGCAGTTTATCCAAGATCAGACCTTACATGAAATCAAACACTGCATTTTGTAGAAGTACATTTGTGAAGACTATCACTTCTGCTCCCTGAACCCTTTCCCTCCAAAAATTCTTTTTGGGTGACACTGTGATATTGCCACCCCTAGATTTGATATCTGACTTGAGGTGGCAGCCCTTACCACTGCTTGATTTTAGCTACAGATAATGCCTCACTGCCAAATTAAATTTTTTAATTATATAACACATTTCACAAATCACTTTTATGCATACTTAAAACATTCCTTGCCTCCTCAGAATGTACCCAGTTTATAATAATCCTTTTTAAACGCAGGTGTTGGATGAATCCATTTGGACAACTACGTAAGCTCCTGCTCTACCACTTTCACATTACTGCTAATCTGTTTAATGTCCAAACCAACCCTCGAGAACAGTTCAAGAGGAAGTGATGTAATTTGCTTGTTTCTTTTGGAGCTGCTTCTGAGCACATGACAGACACTCTACACATTGACACTCTACACATGAATGATGGGAAAATAGTCATGGTGTGTCATTAAAGGCTGATGATGAACACAGTTCATCTCATTCATTACTGCTCAAACTAAATACAGCTGATCCAGCTATATTCTTCTCTTATTCCTTACATGCCTTTTTTTTTTTTTTTTTTTTTTTCAATCAACTGGCAGGTTTTCACTTATCAAGCTCCCTATTTGCAAAGTAAATGGCACATACTGGGAGCCAGCCTTGTGCTGTTCATCCAGCTGCCAAGTGCATTTAGTGTGCAACATGCTTTCACTTCATAAAGCTCTGCTTAGAGCTTAACATCCAACCCTCCCAAGTGAAGATATTGCAAAACTTAAAGCACTTTTGAATTAATACAAGAGATGGTCCCATATATCATTATTACATCTGGTAGCATGTTTCTCAACTGTGAACTGATTTCCTGGAAGAGTATTTTATGCCCACAACAAATTTTAATCCAAAAGTGTGAGCCTGTATTTCCATGTTTATTGCTTCTCTTTACAAACTGAAGGATTACTTCTCTCTCTTTGCTCTCCCTGATATTTCACAATCTGTGGGACAGGACAAGCTAATTGATTTCTTTTAACTCCTGTTTTATAAAGTAAGCCAATTTTTAAACCTTGGGTTACACCTACATCCTTAGAGTTAAGGACTTTGGAGCAAACTCAAATACTTATTCTGTACCTGCAACTTTCTTAAGAATTTTGTAGAAGTTTATGGTGTTTCACCATTTCATAGTCTGGTAACATACTGTCTGCTCAGCAAGGATAAAAGAAATTAGATATCCCACTATACTTACTGCCTGTCCTGGAGATGACTGGACTCTGTCTTCACAGGGAGGGAAAAGAGACTAGAGATTTTACTCTAATAGATGTAAAGCATTCCCTAAGTCTCTCCTTCCACAGCAGTGCCACAGAAGACTACTGGGACATCATTTTATGGATAAGGAGGTCTAAAACACGTGGAGGATGTTTACATGATACTGTTACCAGGAACTGACCATGAAACAGGGCACTTTTGGAAAAAGCTTATCATGAAAACTCCTTATAATTCCTGCCTCTGACTGCCAGTAGTGGCTTAGTGGATTCCCCTGAGATGATTTACAAACAAAGGACACCAAAGTGTGCAAAGGACATGGTTATGTAACTGTGAGGCAATTTCTATGCTACAGAAATAAGATTATAGTAGTAATAAATTATTTCCTTTTTTTTTTTTTCCTCGCATCAGACAATAGAACATCAACTATCAAAGAATTACGAAAGTTAATTTCTTTCCTGTTGCTTTTACGTCAGTTTGGACAGGAACTAATTACAGATCGTTTGTTCAGACATGATACTAATATTCTTTATATATCTTCTGGAAAAATTGCACATTTAACTAAATAGAATTAGTATTATAAACGTAATAGAATTAGTGTGATAAACATATCTGAGATACTAAATATCCATCAGGTATCTGTCTGTCTAAATAAGCTGCTTCAACGCTGCAAGCCAAGTTTAGACACATACGTTTTGCTGTGTTAAATATACATGTTATTGAAACCAGGGCAACTGATGTGTAGATTAGAATTATTTGTACAGGTAACTGAAACAAATTAAATGCTCCCCATTACAAACCCATATTTGAGTGCTAAGTATTCAGCTGGGATGGAGTTACATACTTAGATAAAATGCTAGAAATCTGATGCAACTGTTTGTGAAGACTTATTACGTTTCTCCTGGGCAAAGATTACAGATCAGAATTAATTTTCAAGACCTAATTTAGATGATCAAGGCTACCTTTCATTTTTGCAATACTACTTTCTCTGTATAATATAGTGCTTTGCCATGAACATCTTATTTTATTACAAGAAATTATATTATTAATGGAAAGATTTTTAAATTGTGTAAAAAAACAAATGTACGTGTGAACATACCAACATAGAGAATATTTTAGTACTCTGAGAAGTAAAAAATCATCGTGATTACTGAGCAGTTAGCAGAGCCGCTCAAATATTATCTCTCAAGTAGATTTCTAGGACAGAAAACAACAGCAAGTAGCTTACTAAAAATTCATATTTAAATATGAACTGTCTTCTGGATGCTGGACTTTCCTTTTAGGGTTAAGGCTAATACAGTCCAGGCTTGTAGACCTGTGAGTTTTCTATCTAAATTACTCTCAAAGTTCCTACAAAATAGTCAGAAACCTTTTATTTCTTGCACAAAGAACAAACAAACAAACAAAACCAAACCCAAACCCAAACAAAAAAAACCTCCACACCCACCAAGTTTGGAAACAGAATATTCTGAACATAAATACACTGTCAAACTCACAGGACTTCAAGTATAATCTAATTGCAAAAATTTACTGATTGAACTAAGAAATAGTTAAGGGATACAAATTCAGATATCTGCTATAAATGAAATGTTATTCTATTTTTAGGTGATGCAATAAGCACAAAGAATAACACTGCTACAGGAGATACAGGAGGTTTTAATTTATGTACAAACCCCGAGTTAATGAGTGATACACATTTTAATGCAGATAGATTTAAAAGTTAGATGGGACCAATGAATAGATATTTGCTGATAAAAAAGAGACAGATTCGAGTGCAGGGCAAGTAAAAATAGACACATATTCTGTGAAAGAGACACCCAAAGCAGCCAAAGTAATTTGAGAAAACATCACTATGTAATGAGGGTGGATTCCTGGAAAAAAAATGTCCAAATTGCCTCTCACATAATAAACATAAGCAGTGGCTTTATATTTTACTTTTTAAGATCTCCCTTGGTACAACTCTTTTTCTGAGATACACCACAAACCAGACTCAAGATAGAAATATATTTCAGAATGCTCAGGAAGAAAAACAGGAGCTGTGCAAGGAATCCTTTACAGCAGAAGCAAAGCTGTTACTTAAGGCCTGAATACTGAAGACACAGACTACTTAACTTTTGCTGTAATCCCAGTCATTTTAATGCCTCGACTTGTTGAAGCTCTCCCTTCATTGCTGTAACTCAATTGCCCTTGTAACTCACCTTGCATTTACCAGCTGAGTTCTGTAAAGGCTGTTTAACAAAACCCCACATACCCTAAAAGTACAGGCCTGGAAGCCACTTTTTAACTGTCTGGAGGACGGTCAGAGAACCTCCAGTTTGTACACGCTCTCACACAAGAAGTAGAAAGAGAATTAATTTTTTTTCATAAAGGTAAGATTTGGAGCATTTACGATTTGACACACAACTTGTCACTGAAAGAATGAGAGCTCCAAATAGAGCTATCCATTAAGGAAATTAATACCAAAGCAAACTTATTAAACAAATAATTTTAGAATTTCATGGGAAGCAAGGAGAATAATGGCTAGGATCTGCCATGAGACATCCTTTCTTGGAGAATGGAGGGTTCTCATCTCTTTTTAAAATGCATTTTAAAACTCTAAGGATCTTTGGTGATCAATAAAATCCAAACTTCTTAGATTTTGTAGATTAAGTAGGTAGGCTTAGGCCAAGCAGAGTGGGAGAGCTAGCAGCAGACAGCACCATGAAGCTTATTCTGTGCCAGTGTTAAACCAATGCCTTTGCTGGCTGTAGAGATTTCAGCTACTGGCTTGAGGTTTCTTTTCTTGGAATCAAGATCAAAGCTCTGATTATATAGTGGCATTAACAATTTAATGTCTTCTTCTTTTTATTTTTTTTTTTTTTTTTTTTTTTTTTTTTTACAAGAGAGGGCCTGTTACTGTTTGTGCTGTTCATCCTGCCAAAATCCAGTTTGGGCTGTTGGACGCTCCCTATCCAGAGCAATCTGGTTTTGTTGCCGCCTGTTTTATTGGAAAGAACACCATGCTGCAGGGTATGCATTTAATAGTTAATATACTTATTATCAAGTGCAGCTTTTGCCTCCCTCTGCATTTCACAACCAGATAGCCTGGTGTTGAAGGATCACAAAATTGTAAGCCTTCTCTTTTTTTCATGTGGATGCCCATCAGGTGAAGAAGTGAGACTGAGCAAGATCCCAAGGTGTTAGGACAGTCTCCCACCAAGGTCACTATCAATGGCCACCTAAAGCCACACAGTGGCTTTAACACAGTCACACAGTCTGATTAAAATCTGTCTAATTAAAATCTGACTATTTTCTGAGGGCAAAGTCACCTCTATGGAGCCTATACCTGGAGCTGCTTCACTCAGCAGTACTGCACATGAATTTGGCTAATGAGCACTGAAGGAAGGTAACTGAGGAACTCATTGCATATAGAGAAGTCCAAGCAGAGTGCTGATGCCCAGCAGGAGCAGCACCACACTGAAATCTGGGCTTCAGCAGATTCTCAAGGAGAGGAGGTGCCATCTCCTCTAATCCAGCAGCTCTCTGGTTTGAGCTGACTGACAGTGAGTAGCTGTCTCTGTAACAGTCAATTTTTTTGACAGAGAAGCTGCCAATGTGCAAGGCTATTGATGGTTTGGAGGAAATGTGTTTTCTGAATTGTGCAGGTGTTAATTCCAATATATGTGCCTCTCTCTCCAGACCAGACACACTTCCCCACTGCAGTGCAAAGCCTATTTCACCCCTATTCAGATAGCAGCAACATGAATATCAAAACTCCATGCTCACAGCATATTTGAAATGTAGGCTTTTGTGAGCAAGAAAAAAACTCACATAAATGTGGAAACGTTTGTTTTACTGTTTGGCATTCCCCCAAGCATTTACCAAGCATATTACAGTCACTTACCTATTTTACCAATGAGCAGCTAAAGGGTGATGGTAGATAAGAAATATTTGGTAACCAAGGATGCATCTTTTTGCTTTACTCAGAACTCTGAGGGCATCCAGTTCCCAGTGAGTCTGGAAGTCAACAGGAACCCAAGAGCTGAGCTTAGCCTCCCTTTTGGCAAGAAAAGCACCACCTGGTGAACCACTTTGAGAGGCTGCAAGGAGTAAACTGGTTTGCAAACACGTAGAGAAGCCCTTTGTTCTCACAAAGAATCAGGTGGAGATACTTCCCTGCAGTGACACCAATCAGAGAGGGCCTGAGGATGGCATGAGGAGCAGGATGAAAGGAAGAGATGGTGTTCATGGTACAATGCCCAGCTCCATGTGCTTCCTGCACTGTTCCTAGCCAGGTTCTCAGGTACTGAAAAATGATTTGTTTGAAGGTCACCCATTCTTCTGTGCTTAAATAAAGTTTTTGGTAAAGTGTTAGTCATTCAGAGAAGAATTAAACTATCAGAGCTGTAGTTTCATGCCAAGAAATCATAATATGGTTACTCTGGGCCCAAGTCCAAAGTGAAAGTAGTTCGTAAAGCCTAGTTAAATACTTGTAAAGTTTAAGAATTTTTTAGGCTCTTTTCCATCCTTAAAATCTACACCCATTTGTACACACAGTTTAAGCATGATCTGTCTGTTTATATGCTCTTTAATCATCTGAATTAAAAAGCATTCCTGCAAACTGCATGTGTTCATAAGAAGTTTATGGAGGCCACTAGATTTAGTGGCACTGTGTATTACATTATCTTGTCCTTTTCTGAAGGAATGTATTCCTGACAATATTTCCAATATTTCTTTTGAGTTAGGAAAAAAGGGACAAGGGAAACAAACATCTGGGACAAGAAATCACTGATCCAAAATTGGAAAAGCTTCCCCTTTAAGATGAGGCAGTGTGATGATTTGCTTCCTTATCTACATTAGGTACTGGAACATAGTGCAGAGATCCTGAGGGCAGAGCAGCTGGGCAAATGTGGCTCTGTAGGACTGGTCATAGTAGCTGTTCCTCATGGCCTTTGGTTGTGACTGGATGCAGGGGACAGAGAGGATGGTGCAGGCAAATTATTTGAGTTGTGGCTACTCTGGTTAAAGATTGGGAGGAGTTAGGTAATTTCTGGTAAAAAATGAAAATATATTCCAGTGGAAAAGATATTTTTTTTCCACTTACTTAGAAACTTTTCATTATGCCCCCCCAGCTTGTTTCCCCAAGTTTATGATTATCATCTTTATTTTATGGAGTATGTATTTTCTTATATTAAGTCCCAGTATCTGCCAGTAAGGAGGTCTTGCCTGTCATGCTAAACCAGCTGGAGCTAAATCAGTGTCATGGCTCCAGAGAGGCAGTTTCAGAGGTAGTAGAAGTGCCTTGTTGGAGCATAGGAAATTATGCTGACAGTTCTGCAGAAATGCAACTTCTTTAGGCTCTCAATCTTCTTCTAGCATGTCCAAAACAGAAAGAAGATAGAATAAAAGTACCAGCTCTGCTGCAGACTGGATGGAGCTCCGGGAAGCTTGTCTGCAGTTTCCAAAGTTATCCTGTGCTTTTGGAAAAAGCTTCAAAGAAAGAAAATCTATCCAGCTTTTAAAGCTATTGGTAAGTTTAAATGTTTTAGACTTTTACCACTACAGACTAGAAAAAGTTTGATAAAAGCAGTCTCCTGATTAGCCTTTGCTGTTCCCTTTAGCTCCTAAGTCGAGCTCTGCTGAAGAGTCTTTCATCTTTGCTGCATGGACTCCCAAAGCCCTCTGTACCTTTCAGATCCAAAAGCACAGGTTTAGGATTGTGAGGAAGAAACAAAGAATGAGGGAAAGCCAGGAAGTCATCAATCTAGGAAAAAAGTAAAAGTTTTAGCTATGGCTCCTCCCAACAACTGATTAAAGGCTAACACAGCAGCTTGGCTGGAAAGACTGCTTCCCTCCTGAGCCCCAAGGTAAGCAAACATTGTAAATGCTCTGGGAGAGTGGCAGCAGAAAAAAGATGGAAAATTTACATTAGCATGGACTTTTTTGAGATGGGCCCAAACAAAATCTGAGTAACTCTTCATCTATGAGGTATGCTGACCTTAGCTATGGATTGGAGCTCCACAGCTCATGACCATTGTTAGGTGAGAGTTTTATGTGGAACGTTTAAATATAAAAAACTGATGTGATATGGGATATGGATGTGTTTGCCAGACAGCAAACATGCACATAATTTCTTTTGATGCAGAAAGCTTTACCATTCAAAACAGTTGAAGATATGCAATCAGCCTAGAGCTGGGCACCATTACCATGTGGAAAATACCTGTGAGTTGGACCCAAGTGCAGTATTGAAAAGATGGAGTTATTGCATTACCTCTCTGCATCAGTGATCATAAGTGGGAAAACTACCAGCTTATAGGGATATTGAATTAAAACAAAGTAAAGTAAGAACACAGAAATTGCTTCAGTAACATTCACTGCTTGTCACGTGTACCAGCATCATCTGGATTTAACAACAGATTAGCAGAATCATTTAAAAAAATCCCAAACAAACATACCTGAAACACAAGCGAAACCAAAAACCCAACTCAAAACCTCTGAACCACACCCCCAAAATTACAAAGAATAGAACTATTTTCATTGGAGAGTCTAGAAGAAGCTGTGAGTGGCTTTATTGCCAGGTTTACTCAATATATATTATGTATAATTATTAAGTGACATATATATGAACTCATTTACGAGAAGCTATTAGAAGAGCTAAGGATAGAATACTTGGAATTATGATGCTGAGAGTCCAAGCTAACTGTAGGTCCATATAAAGCTACTGAAAACCTACAGCTAATTACAGACCATAAACAAAGCTGAGAGCAAGCCAGCACCACTAAGAAAAAAAAAAGGAAACCAACCCCAAAAAGCTCCACCATAGACTAATTAGGAATGGCAGAATAAGTTATGATGTAAAAGGCATCAATATTCCAGCACCAGCATCACACAGAAACTCCAAAACAGAGGTTGGATAAAGAGTACAAAGGAAACCTTTGCCCCACACCAGCTAGGAAAGTGAGTTAATGACATGACTGAGGTGTTCAAACACTGACTAACCGTGGTTATCCATTCTCTGCAGTACCAATAACACAGCCTGCCCACCAAGCTGAGTGCAAAAACCCCATCCCAACCCAAAAACCCCAACCCTCAGCAGGCCTAGATAGAAGTATGGAACAACAGGAGATGTTCTGATGCTGAATATGGAAAGCTGCCCCCTGCCAAGTTCACTGTAGTTTGAGAAGAGCTGCAGGGAGATGGGCCAAAGGCTGGAGATGCCACTCTCTGCATGGATCCTTTTCAAGGGCTGCAGCAGATGAGGGGTGGGGGAGAAGAGGAACATCAAGGTGTCAGGAAGATGCAATGCTGGTAATAAACTATTGAGTTCTATTTTAAACATCACAGCTTCCTGTCATTGCAGTTACAGCCACAGTAAAGTCAAAATGTGTCTTTAATTGAAAGTACTGGAAGACAACATGTTGAGCTAGGCCTTTTGTGAAAGTCCATTTGTTGCAATTAGATTTCAGTAGGCTTTGGGCACCTGGGCTTTACTAGACTCAAAAATCTCAGCCTTAAATTTTTGCTATAGAGGTTAAAAGGAGAATTTTTGCATGTTATTGAGAATAAAGTTAAGTGGATTTCAGAAAGAAACTTTCCAGAAATCAACACTAATTATGTTGCTTTGGTAGTAAGAGATCAAAAAAGTCATTACCAGATTAAACATACTTTTCATTTTTTGGAGGCTTTGCTAGATCACATGGCTGAGGTAGTTAATTTAAAAACTAGCCCCTCTGATTTTCCCACTTTGCTGTGCGGATAATGAGAAATTCCAAACACAGTTGGTCATTATGCTTTTGTAAACTATTTGATTTCTTAACTTTTCTTGATAAAACATTAACTGTGAAACAGAGAAATGATCTAAGTATTATGGGGCATTTTAATACTTAGGACAAAAAACCCCACAAAACCTTTATGATCCATCACTAGTTAAGTTTGAAAATTCAGTTCCTTGAATTAAATTTTTCTGCCTGACACTTAAAATTACTTCTACTTTTCAGCCCATATCCATAAAGTGTTGGTACTTATAAAAAAATCAAAACAATTTAAATATAATAGATGCAGAAAGAGACAAGCAAAAAGGAAAAGCAAAGTCTGGTTACCAGTGCCATTTCCAGTGGAGAGATGAATTTCAAGAAGGTATGACTAATTACTGGTATTAAGAGTTGAATTATAACTACAGAGGTTCTAAACAGAGCCAGCATATTTGGCTTAATTACTGATGAGAACAGCTGAGAATATGGAGAGAAAGGCTGAAGGAATGGTAATGGCTACTGGCACTTGACGTGAGTAAGTGACAAAACAGGATTTGATTGTTGTTTCCTTACTTCAAGTCCTTTGGAGTCGAAAAGCTAGAAGGCATTTTAAAGTTTGTTTCTTTCCAAGCTCATACCTCATTCATCCTCACGTTCTAAACTCACACATCACTTGCTAAAATTCTTTAACATCCAGAGGATGACAAATGCTTTATAAGTTGGATGTAAAAATTGCCCCTTTATGGCATGGCAGCAGCAGGGAGATGGGCCTGGAATTCAGTTTCAAACAATCACGGTGCCAACACAATCGAGAACCCCAGGTCCAGCTGGGGTTGGTTGTATGCTTGTTATGAGATTAGCAGTGAATGAGTTTTAAACTGCTGACAGTGGAGTCCCAGGCAATTTCTTTTCCTTCATGCAGCATTTGTTAACCTCAGTTAATATTCTAAAGAAGTGACACAGTCCAGGTTTATTTATGTGTATCATCTGTTCCAGCAATGTGTTAAATCATATGTTTACATTTCAAGTAAAGGCCCAGTTACTAAACTTTATTCCCCTCTTCCAGTGCAACTTTAGCAAGAATTACTGCTGATAGTACCTCATGATATTTTAAAATACACTACAGTTAGGTTTCACACCAGAGTAAGATCAATCTGCTGTTACTGAAGACCCACAATATTTACTGCAACTTGACTGTGAAAATTCCCATTTATTAAATCTTTTAACCTGTAGATCAGTAGCTCGTTTCTCCACATTTCTGTGTGCTTACCATTGGGTCAGCAATAAAGTGCTCTCAGAAGTGGATAAATGCTTTGGAATGCTATGCTGTCACATAACAATGCACCTACACACCGAGGATTAAAGGCAGTGATACAGGCTTGCAGGCAGCTTTGCTCTAAACAGGGGCAGACAGTCCCTGCAGGATCAGCAGAAGGCATTTTACTTGCACTCACAGATTTACAGAGCTTTACATATGAGGTACTCAGCGAAGTAAATAAGATTATTTATCTGCATAAAATAAGCATGCGTGGAATTCTTCAAAGCCTAGGGACTCAAGTTTCTGCCCACCTGCTCCCCAACTAAACATGTTGGATTTTGACTACCCAGGCCCTTGCACACTCCATTTCTCTAAAGGGCCCAGATTTGTAACATAGAATGTAAAATGGTGTGTGCCTTATTCACTGGAGAGAGAGAAGCAGTGAAATGGACTTCCTTGAGCTAGGAGTTTTCATCTTAAGAGATGACATTCAGTTCTCCCTGTACACATCTTCTGACCCTAAAATTCATGCTGTGTATCAGGAAGCTTCAGAGCCTGTGCTTGAGGTGCTGCCACAATATGTCCCGTGTTTCAGTAGAAAAACCACCAGAATTTATTTCCCTAATGCTCTAGGACTTTCTGTTCTCATTAGACTTTTGGACTGAAGAGTCAATTCAGTTTCCTTGATGCTATCAGTGTTTCTACATGGAAGCAGATTTCTTCCAAGACACAGTATGTCTTTTTTTCACACAGATCCTATCTAAGCTGCATTACCTGACTACAGGGCCAGATAAAGAGTGTCAATGTAGATATTGTCACTGTGACTCATTTGGCAGACAGCTATTTGTAAAAGATTGTAATTTTACTGTGTGCTGAAATTACAGTTCAGCCAATCTGAAGAAAGACTTGCTTTCTCATATTTCAGATTTTCAACTTGCAGCCTGCTCCCCAACACACTGTTAATTAAGAGCTGATTGTCTTTAATCTTTATATTGCAAAGGTTTTATGGTCTTGCTATACTATACAGCATAGTATTTAGAGAACCAGTGAGCTGATCTCAGCTAGCTTGTCTAGATGCTAATGATGTAAATATACATCTCTGGAGAGGAGTTTGTTCTCCCCAGTTACACTGACACCGAATCAAAAGCCAGTTCTATGCATCAGTGGTCAGATCAGGCCACTATCAAGTGCTGGATATTTTGGTTTGGACCCAGCAGAACCCATGTGAGATAGGGTAATCTGCATGTGCTTTGTATTTAGAAAACACCTAAAAAGCCAAGCCCATAAAAATCCCCAAACCCCCCAAACAATGACAAGGAAAAATCTGACACATAGGATATCCTACTGTGTTATAATTTCTCAGCTGCAAGATTAAAAGAAGATCAGATCATGAGAGAATTGGTACTAAGGAAACTTAACTAATCATTTGTGACCACAGAGGAATTCTACTAGGAAGGGGAGAGAGGGCAAGCAAAACCAGAAGAAAAGCAATCTGACTGACAAGTGTGGGAAATGCAGGAACAGTTAAAGATTTCACACGTGCCAACCCATCACTTTCAACTGCTCCATTTTTTGCATTTGTTTCAGGCTCTGATTAAGACATTTGCTCCTTCAGTGGGGCACTGGTAAGATTTCTTTCACTGCTGTTTACTCATGTAGACTCGAATGTGAACCTAGAGTGCTGCTTTTACCTTCATCAGGTCACTTACACGTGTTCTCTCCTTTTCCTGTTGTGTTTTGCACTCTGTCCTTCCCTTGACCATCAGTGCCACCCCTGAAGGTCTCAGTTCCCTTCCTGCTGCAGAAATCTGTTTTCTCTCTGAACCATGACCATGTTACTACACCTTTTGTGAGCTTCATGTCAGTAGATCACTACTAGCTGAAGTAACAGCAAGGTTCAAACCACCTGTAGGTCAAGGAGGTCAAATACTTCTCCATGTCCATTTCCATTACTTCACTGGAACAGAAAGATCCCCAAGAACTTCAAGATAATTTCCTGCTCTGCATGAGATTCCTGGAATGTTGCCTGTGTACAACTTCCATACTCTCTTTGCTACTAGCCCAATTTTGTCTTCATTCTCCACTATCCTTGGTTTATTTCCCTAAAACTTGTAAACTGGAATATTATTGACTCCAGCCTTCTCATTTCCTTACACCAGCATTTAAGCTGAACATCTGTGGCTCAGTTGTAATGTTAATAAATATTTGAATACAGGAAATGGGATGCTTTACTGCTAATGTATCTTCACTCAGTTCTTACAATAAACATCTCTTCCACATCTCCTTTCCTCCCCATTGCATCTGCCATGATAGATAACCCCTCAAAGCTTTGCCCTCCTACAGAGAATCTAGAAAAAAAGGGGAACTAGCTGCTCCATCTATCAAGCTTCCCTCTGGCCCAAAGCTGTGTACACTCCCACAGGGGATCTTTAGTGCAAGCACATTTTGTGCTGCAGAACATGTGCTAGTTTACATCCTGTTTTCATTTTTGCAGAAAATTCACCTCCTAACAGTAATGGGGAGAGTTTCTGTAATCTCTTCATTGGTCAGGCTATATAAGAAGCCATGTTCTTTGAGCAACACAAAAACCTGGAGGTTTGAAAGGTGCATTACTATGCACAGAGTGTTGTTCAGACCAGCAGGATTACCTCTGGAGACTTTATTAAGAAAAACAATTATTGATTAACCTGCACAGAAATGCAGTGCAGTACTTCCAGCTGATTCCTGCCCTTTGCCTCTGTGCTATCACTTCTAAAACACAAAGAAATTTTAACTTGCTGATGTCTAATTATTCACCATCTCCACTACATTTGCACCATTTGGTGCAGCCATTTCCAGCAGCACCAATCAATAGCAATACCACATTTCAGAGTATCTGATACTCCATCTTTCTTTCACCTTTACATTCAGTTCACTCATTTGATAAATTCTATAGTCTGGTAGATAAATAGCTTTCTTTACTAATGTAAGAGTTTTTGCTACTTTTGTCTTTTCATCTCTAAAAGTCCAGCCAAGAATATGCTGAAAACTTTATTTTTCCTAGGTCTTAATATAAAAAAAAAAAAAAAAAAAAAAAAAAAGGCTGGAAGGATAACTACTTATTTTTAGACATTAGCAACTCTATAAGGTTATGCAATTGTCACTGAAAAATCTACTTTGACCTACATACATTTTATTAATGATGAGAACCAAAACAAAGGAAAGAAAATCTTATCATAACTATTTCACAAGATTAATAATATTTGATATGAAGTTACAGAGAAACAGATACAGTGTTCTGTACTATTTTCCACTATGTACTAAACACTCTTCAAAAGCATCCTGCATTTCAGATATTAAGATGTAAACGCTCCAAGAATAAAATCTCATTTGTCTCTCTCATTTAACCGGTCTCAGGTAAGTGAACACAACAGGTAAAGCATAATCTGAATTGGTTAATGTCAAAGCTTGTAATATTAATATATATGAATGTGCTTGCTCATCACTCCTCTCTCACAAGGCACATAATTGTTTATCATCTGGGCTTAAACATTCTGTGCCCAGCGCATGCCTGAGTTTGGACTTTTTTTTTTTTTTTAAAGCGTGTGTGTGTGTGTGTGTGTAAAGCTCTGCCAATTCTAGCTATTTACCAAGAATTATGGTAACAATTTTCTGTGTCTCACAGAGCAGACTGTATCTACAAAACAAAATGAGAGAATGAGAGGAATACATGCCAAAGAGGGAGGATCCTGTGCTGTTTCGAGAGAGAGAAAAAAAAGAAAATCCGTCCAAGTTTGGCCAAGTTAAAAGCTTTTGATAGAAGCTCATAAATGCCATTTGGATCCTCCTGCCCCAGCATCTAAGTATCTGACTGTGGTATAGGATTACACTTGTTGATTGTGCCCAGCTTCCTCAGAGATCCTAGCACTTACTGGCTCTATTGACAGCTCTTCAAACTAGAAAGTGGAAAAGATGGACATTTCCATTGGAGCTAATTTTGGATCAGGGCAGGCACTGAATACCTGTCCATTTTTCCTAAATTCTTGAATACTGTTTTTCTATGAATGTTGGACTTGATGATCTTGAAGGTTCTTTCCAACCTTAACAATTCTATAACATTCTATGACATTCAGGAAGAGGAGGAAAAAATTTTTTGGTTTTAAAACAGAACGTCAGAAAGTATTTTGAAGAGGAATTAAGTGAAATGAAAGTACTTGACTTATAATTTTGGGAACAACCCTTGTGCTAGCTAGGTCCCATGCAAAACTGCGTGGAAAACAAGTCTGCAAGTTCTCCTACTTCTTCTTTTTTTTTTTTTTTTTGGTGGAAAATCTTATTTCCACGATCTTAATGACTTAAAAAATATGGGTGACCTCTACACTCATTAAGAGGAATGTAAAATGATATCCAACCCCAGCATCCTTCTCACTCTGCAGACGAACAATGAGAGAACAGCACAATGGGTTGCATAGATTCTTATCTTCTAAATCTTACCCTAATATCAACAATATGCAAATGAGTGCCTACTTTTAAAGTTCAACATAGTAATTCAATCTATCCTATCCCAAGTCAGTATTTGAACTGTGGGCTTTATGGCATCTTGAAGCTTGTGGTTCTTACCTAGCACCTCTGTTGCAGTCCTTTTCTGATCTTTGGCCCTCCACATCTCACCAAAGTCGTTGGCAGGGCTTTCATTTCCACACTGTTTGAAAATGGCAGCTATAGAAATAAAGCTGGCTCTTCATTTACTGCTCTGCTGCCCCCTGTCAAATCCCATTAAACGGGAGAAACTGTAGAGTTTACTTCATCACAGGATCCCAGTTTTAAATCAAGAATTAAGGAGAGGAGTTGTGGGATTCCTATGCCCATTAATCCACAACTAGTGGTGGATTTGGTGGGGCATGTTACTCACTCTAGCCCTGACTTCCTTGTGACCCCCAGTGTGCACATAGCAGTAATCCTGCATTTTGGGCAGCAGGGAAAGGCCCAGACTGCATCTCACCCAGGTGGGAGGAAAGGCAAGGCTGCCTGAGCTGCGCTGCTTTGTTTGCCACGTTGTTGGGTTTTTCCCTGGCTGTGTTGAACCTTGTTTTGTTTTAGCCATTGTTCAGGTCTTGGCTGTACAGGACTTATGTTCTACATCTCTATTTTTTCCTGTAATTTACTGGCCTTATCAGTTAAGATGGCTCCCTGTGGAACAGCTATATTTAGTTGATTTTGGATTCAGTTTTAGTCTTATAGTGACAGCTGTGCCCTCCAAAGCTGCTTGTAAACAGTTCCATGGAAAGGCATAAAGCACTCCAGGGACTCACCAGAAGAGGAAATGGGGCCACAAGTGTAGGACAGATAAGATCCCTAAGGGGATAAAGATAAGATTTGACTACAGAGACCAACTATTTCAAATAAATGAGATTATGATAATAGGTAACATGAAGGTAACAAGGGGTTTTGGGGAACTACAGAGATGAGCTTTGGGTGATGTGCATTTAAGAAGAAAGCTGTGGTGCAGACAGACTATAAAAAAGCCAGGTCCATTGCTTCATACAGAAGAAGAAAAGTGAGATTTTTCACTTTGCGAAATAGTGAAACAGTTAGGAGAGGAGAACAGCTCTTTAGTGAGCTGTTGCGAAAAGCTGATTTAAAAATTACTTCATTAGCAGCATAGGACAATCCTGTTGGAAGGAGAGAAGCCATATTCTTGCCCTCAGACTCACATCCTTAGCTACTCTTACTCTTGTTTCCCATATTTCTCGTGGCACACTGTACTTGTTGGGAGAAGCCCCTACAGCTTTTCTCAAACCTCATCAGGATCAGCCTGGGCAACACCAAACATATCCATGGGAAACTTCTCTAGCACTCATTATAGGAACTCTCTTCCCTGCTCATACAATGGCTCTCATAAAACTTCAGGGAACTTCACTAAATTTAAAAGCTGTCTTGCTAAATTTGCTTAAAAGTGTCCAACATCTCCAAAGCTGTGAAAAATGAGGCAATATAATTCTAAAAACATTGGTTATATTAGGTCCTTGTCTTTGCATTCTAATGAAGCCTGCAAAGGCTGTAGCAAACTATGTACCTTCTGTACACCTGTTATAGACACCAAAAGTATTTGGCTGGTGGTTCTTTCCTCCCAGTCTCTTTGATTTCCCTTACAAAGATTTGAAAGCATGCCTCATGACAGGAAATCCAAAAACTTTGCTACCTTCTCTGCAAAAGCTATTTTACCTGGATTCATTTTACACTTCTGATAGCACTCTGCTAAGATTTCTCTGAAGTATCACAGTTATGAAATGTTCCAGCAATAACAAGGGTATTGTTCAAATATTTTCTGTCTCAATTCTCACAAATTTCTCAGAAGAAAAACCCAATCCTCCAAAATAATGCTTCAATCCCTCATGAGGTTGGAATATGTACCTAGACAGATGGAAAGAGGGCGTGTGAGAGCTGTGCTTGTATTGAAGGCACAGGTATATTTTTAAAGCAACTTGTATCATCAAAATCTTTGTTTGCTTCAAGTAATTTGGTCATCTGTTATTTTATATGTTGTCACACAGAAAAACATCCTGGTTTTCAGCAAGGAATGGCATCAAGCTGAGAGGAAAACTTTTCCAGCCTTGGCTTTTTGCACTGGCCATTTGCCAATCTTTCTGCACTTCAACAGGGCACTTGGTCATCTTGACCTCTTAGAAAAATCCACTTGAGGCTGATGTGATTTGGTTCAGGAAGATTTGCAGAACTCACACTTCATCTGTCAGCATGGTCTCAGGCAAAGTTTGGGGATTTCACCAAAGAAGGGGAGGAAGGCTAAGGTATGGTGAGGTATGGTACCTGGCCCAGATATGCAAAATAGTTACTGTCCTATGTAATCCAAAATTTTGGACATTTTCCTGTAGCTGCTTTATTCTGGCTTACATAATTGTATATTCACAACATATATAGACGGCGCAGAGCTTAAAAAAAAAACCAAAAAAAAAAAAACTTGTGTTCTTTCATTCCAGTGCTTTAGCCCTGCACGCTGCTATGGCTCATCAAACGTTCCCAGCACTGCAGGTGCTCTGTGACTTTCTATACCCACTAAAGGGACAGTCACTTTCAGTGTGGATGGCCATAGACTGTACAGCCTCTGTTTGCTCAGCATTTGCTGGAGGCAATTTAATTCATCTGTACAATGCCTGGCACCAGTTTCAAAGACAACATTTCACCTGAGGCATGTCTATCAAACCTTCTCAAATGGAGAAAAATATCTTAGTGGAAAAAAAAAAAAGTAATTGTCAGAAAGATGTTATAAAAACACACATGTAAGGACTGTGGACAACTTGTACAAGATATTTCGTTTCACTTATCAAATGGTTTACCTGCGCTTGAGAATACCCAGAACACAGGTAAAAGTCTTGCAAAAGCTAAATTTAGTCTCTTCTTACAGAAGCATTTTGTCATACTGTTTATAAATATTCTGTTCTTCTTTCTTTCAAATTCCTCATTTCCAATGAAAGTTTTTCTCAAACAATTGTAAGCCACATCTGAAAGGTTGTTTTGTTTTGCCGTACATAAGACCTTCAGATTAATTGCTTAATGCTTGGTATGGGTAAAAGTAAACCACAGAAACCTGGCAACAATATCTGAGTCACTAATGCTCTTTTTCAAGCTATGCATTAATGCCAAGTAGCCCCCAAATTAGCACAGATTAAAAAGAAATCATAAACCATACTAACACTTAGTGTAGCACGCTGACATTTCTGTTGCACAATGGATACAAACTACAGCAGCTCCAGCTGAACTGTGCTGAAGCTGAGCGTGAATAAGCAATGGAAACATCCAAGGAGCACAGACCACAGTGTTCCAAAGGCAGTTCCAAAGACTTTGAGAGGTTCAAGTTACTAGCATGGTGTGGCTCTGATCCCAGAAAACACACTAGCTACATCACACACGTGGAATTTTATGGTTAGCTGAAAGGGAAAGTGAGTACAGAAAGTTTGCAGGGTTAAACTTCTATCTTGATAAAGAGAAAGAGTTATAGCAGCTTTATACAAGAAATGCCTACATGCCTAAAGGAGGGAAGGAATCTGTAAATTTTTTCAAAATTTAAATGTTCATCCTGAATATGAGAAGTCTTACAGAGAATACAATTAGTTTTTCTCAGTTTTCCTAGGCCTTTAAGTGCAATCACCTAGCTGCATTTGAAGCCAGTCCTAAGAGCATAAGCAAACCCTCTCCTCTAAACAATACTGTCACCTAAACCATACTTTATTTCTGGCTTATTGAGAATTTAATGGGCACAGCCAGAATTCATACTTTGGATTTGATTATTTTTAGTCCTTTTTTTTATATTTTCCCCTTTTCTGTTACCCAGGAGACAGTTATCTATTGTTTTCTTTTGAAGAAAACCCAAAGCTATACAAAGCTATGTCTCCACACCTGATAACACCCATTTTTGTCTCGTTCTTCAAACATGCCATTCCCATGCAAAATAGGTTTGCCTCCCTCCATAGCCCCAAATATTTCCCACCTTCTTTCCTCAGCTTTTGAGGCTAGGAACATATGTAATCCCAGTCATCCACTGATATCTTACAGATTTTCCTTTGCCTTACAGAGCCTCAGTGAGCAGCAGCATCAACAGCAGACATTGCTCTGTTCTAGCAGCCAGTCCTGATTTCATGCACCTTCTTAATGGTGCTTTTCCTTCTGCCACCCAAGAAATTCTCTTAGCTAAAAAACCCCATTGTATTTAATCTCCTTTTTAAAGGATTAAACAGGGTATAAAAATCCAACGGAAGATGCACTGAGCCTTCTCTGGTAACCATGCTGCCATTTCCTGATCTTCCAGACTCTTACCTGCTGTGATTGTGGCCAGTTGCATAGCTAGATAAGAATAATATCTTTATAGAAGTATCCAGATCATCTTCTAGAATCGTTTAGGTTGGAAAAGACATTTAAGATTGAATTCAACCACAAACCTAATGCTGCCAAGTCCACCAGAAGTGATAGGATGAGCAAACATCCTTTTCCAGGAGCTCTCTAGAGTGCAGCTGGTGGTGATGATAGTGAAGACAAGAATTACATTTTTTGCTGTGCTTCTCTTCTAGTAAAACAGACATTTCATCATGGATCTCCTCTAACTCTTTGCTGTACTGTTCCCACCTGCTATGCCACTAGAACCGACTGGAGTGTGGTTGGACAACAATTGAAGTGTTCAAACTGACTGTTAAGCTTCCTGTGTGATTATTACTGAGTGATCTTCCACCATCAGAGAAAGTTATCCCCTCCCCTGAAGGCTTTACAGACAAGAAGTGCAAAGCACCCAACTCTCAGGTTCCCTGCTGCCCTTCCTGCCTCAGAGTGTAGGCTGGTTCAGACCGATGATTCACAGATCCATCTATTTTCAGCACGACTTCTTGGCCTTTTAGGTCATGGCACTACTTTTGCTTGCAGGGATCTTGCTTGTGTGAAGATACATGCCTGATGTCTGCTCCCAGCAGGCTTTCAGCAGCTGCCTCACCGTGCACTGCTTTGCTCCAGAGCAGGCTTATCTCTGTACTCAGCAACACACTGCACTTATCTGAGACAGACATTATCTTCTCATTTGAGTGCAGCCCATTCACATTACATGGGAATGCGTGTTCTCTATAGCACATGTCCGGGTGGGAGGTCTCCTGTGGGCTTTCCGAGCTTGTTTGCTCAGTTTGATGAGCTGCTAATTCTGTTTGATCTGGAGAGCGCTCACAGTAACAAGATACACACAGTGCCCCCAGCACCAAGTCAAGACAGAGAACACCCAACAGAAGCTTTTGAAGGATGTGAAAGATTTTGGCTGACTTCCACTGTCCAGTCCCATGACAAGAACTGCTCCAACTAGTGATCTGACATTAGGCACACAGAACCTTTTAAAGAGGCTTTGTTGAAATGTAAAATCCTCAGAACATCTTTGTAGAGATAGGTAGATAGAGACCTTGGTTATGATCGACTCTAAAACAATTCTCTGAACACCACTGAGTGTTAAATCCAAACAGTACAGAAAATAAACTGAGGTTATTTAGAAAGATCTGTGTGTTTCTCAACACTAGGACCACCGCAGCTATCAGGCAAAAATGATGTGAATAAAAACCAGTAATCCTGCAATAGGCAGTGTCTAGACAGACATTAGACAGCTGGATGAGTATGAAATATTCCTGAGCCACACCTACCCTGGGAACTGACCAGCAGATTTGCCTGGTTAATCAAGATCTATACAAAGCAACCTGTACAAAACCCCTATACACAAACTGCTGGGCTCTGTCTATAATGTATATTTTGAAGGTGTTGTTTGTATAAAATTATGGTATTATTCAATCACACTATGAGCAATGCTATCAGCATCGTACAAAATACTTCATACATTGCAAGTTTTTAATCAAAAATGACTAACTTTTTTTGATGCTCACTCCTACAGGAGAAATCTGACCTTGATCTTCTTTGAACAGAACAAACCCATTACATCAAATTTGCAAAAAAGAACAGTACAGATCGCATAGAAGTCATTGGCCTGAACTAGCCAAGCATTGAGTCTTCTAGTGGAATCCTGAAAGGAGGATTATGGTACTAGTGCACACCTATTAAAAGGATAATTATGCTGAAGAAATTAAACAACCTACACATGGTGCCTAAAGCTATTGTACAGTTTTCTTGCAGTATGCTTTAAAAGGCCATTGGCTGCATCCCCTTTTTTCCAGATGCAGGGAAATACCTTCCTTTGAGACTGTGCCAGTCTAAACTACAGTTAGTCATAGACCATAATGGCTTAACATTTAGAAGAACTTCAAGATGAGAGCACTGAGCTCATGTTCAGGCTGGAAATGTGACCCTGGTTGTTTCAAGTCCAAGGACATCCTACAGCCCAATTCAGCTCTTATATAAAGCTGTAAAACATTTTTAAGAGTTTCCCTCTTAACCTTTTAGCAAGGAGTGGTTCTTATCCCCGACTTATGGGGCATAACTGGGCAGCACAGGAGAGCTGTGCCCACTGACACTGCTTAACGAGGGCAGAGCTCTAGCTTTTCATCAAGGAAAAACTTCTAAACAAGTCCCTCCTGCTGCAGCTGGCAAGCTGAGCCTGAAACTTACCTCCCCAGCAGTCTGCATGTAACATTACAGAGAAAATAAAAATTAGAGCAACTTCAAAGCGACTTTTTTTTAAATTAAGAACATCAACTACTGTAGCTGTTTTAATCATCAGAAACCAATACCAACAAAGGCTTTATTCTTGCTGGAGATATGCAATAAGGAAACATAGCACAAAAATTTTCAGGGTGTCCCTTTTCCTATTAAGATTAGAGTCAAAATGTCAGTTTAAACCAAACAAAAAACGTGCCCCTCCTTCCTCCCTCCCAACCTCCACACCACAAAATCCAAACCTTCTGAGACAGAAACAAAAGCCAGAAGTCCCTGGAGCCTGTCTGTTGTTTCTGGAGGTGGGTCAGCTGGACATTGCCTTAGTTCTGTTTCCAGTTAGCTGATATTTTTAGGCTATTCCCACTTCGTGTGTGCTATTTGCTGAAAAGAACACGAAGCTGCAGTAATATCTTATTATCTAAGTCTCCTAAAGCCCTTCAAACCCTGACAGAAAAAATGAATAAATTGAGTTCTGTTCTGTACTGTCATTTTGAGTTACAAACTAACTCTTATGGTCTATATATATTTACATTATTAATACATAGCAGGAAAAAAAATTCTTTACATGTTCTGCTTATATCTAATAGTTTTCCACTTGAATCACGGACCAGTCCTTAAGTAACACCTGCCTGTTCATAGGAATATGACTTCAAAACCCAGAGAGAGCAAGGGCCCAAACCCATCATTACAGCCAAGTGCAGTCTGTAATAGTGTGGGTAGTTCTATTACACCACTGGTGAGGTTTGGCACAACTGAGCCTTCCAAGACAAGGGCAGACAATGAATCAAAGTCGATCCTCTGTAACAAGCTTAAAATTTTAAGAGCAAAAAGCAAACCATTGGCCTTGAAGTGCAGCCCTGCAGTCCCAGAGCACACAGCCATGCTCAGTCTCAGCACACTGCACACCTTTTCCTCGGCCATGGCTCCAAAAGCAGAGCAGTGCACACACACTTACCTGGCTGTCCGTGGGCTCCAGAGGTGCTGGCACAGGCTGGATCCCCTTTATACGGCAGGCCTTCCACTGCTCCCTGTTCCCAATGTTCAAGTAAAGGAGAACTGTTTATGCTACTGCACTGATAAAAATCACCTCAGAGGGGCCCAGAGCTGCCCTCATAGCTCATAAATTATATAGTTTTACTCTGCTTGGCACAGGCTTGAACCCTGTTATAATTTAGGTTAAAAGACAACACAAAGTTTCTGCCTTTTCAGAGCCCTTCGGCAGTTTTGCTGCAAACCACAGGCTCTGGTCAGGCCTCTACAGGTGTTCTTAATTAGGAGAGAATCCACGTAAGGTACAAGCCTTAAAGATATATGGCTTTAAAGCACAAGCCTTCAAAACTCAGCCATATCGGACTGTCATCTTCACTGAGTTATGCTTACAAAGAGCACAGATAAAATAATGTTTAATCAGAACTGCTGCTTCCCTTTGCAAGCAAAAGATAATGAAATAGCTATCCTGCAGTATGAAAGCATTGAGTTATCTCATAATAATGTAAGTGCATGGTTGATTCACCTTCCTGTCTTTGACTTGCTTTAACACTTGGATTTAAAAAGTACTTCTGTCCTCAGAGGTAAGAGCCGTGTATAAAAAAACAGCATGGAGACTTCTTGCAGAATGTGATTATTTTTGGGAACATATCACCTAGTCTCTTATTCACATTTTCAAGAGAAGACTGAATGACTTTAAAAAGCAAAGACTTCAGAGAGACAGTGTGAAACCATGCACGGAAATAAATATGCAGCTGTGGCCTGGATGGTCATTAATGATGCACAGTCTGTAAGGATGTATGGGAGTAACATTCTTCATTTTGAAAGAGTCAGAAGAAAAAAAGGCACAAGCAATTATGCTACACAGTGCCATGAAATATATTAGACCCTTTCTTAATGCTGGATAAAATGAGGCAGGCTTACAAAAGCATTGTCACTGTCATACCCCAAAGGATTCTCCAAAACGAGAGCCCTGGCTTTCCAAGCACCAAATTTCCAGAGCAATCTATCAAGGAATCCATCATATTAAGCAACTAGAAGGTCTGGGACCATAGACATTTGTCTTTTCAAAGGTTATAAAATGTTGTCAGTGGAAAAGTTCCTGCTCCCTGAATTATGAGCAGTGGACCTGTTCTGTGGCTGAGTTGGTTGGACTTTAATTTTTGTTTGTTGAAGGAGTAAAGATCATTTATGGCCTGTGGAAATTCCCTACCATGTTCTCTGCAGTGTGACTGTGCTTCTGGGGGTTCCTGCTGCAAACCACTCCGAAGATGTTGCAATGTTTCAGGACTCTTTAGATCACCAGCTCCAGAAGAATTCACAAAGATGTCAGGATTGAAGGGCCCAGGCCAGGATTCCACCTGTGCAAAAGCAACATAAGCCAGTTATAAAAGGCTCTAGGTGTCTGCTACTGTATTTTGAGTGCTGTTGTAGTACTTAGGGCATCTCTGAAAGTTCAGGGATAACATAAGCCCTCTGTCTTTCCTCAATGTTGGACTATGCCATCTAAATAAAATTTTAAGAGTCATGAAAGAAGAGGGGATATTCATGCTCCTTTTGAACCTAATTCAGCTGTTATTCTGAACCATGTCCTATAACTGTCCCCACTCTCTGTTAATGTTTATAGAAAGCCTTTGGGCTTCTCATCAAGATGTCTAAAGTATGTGAATAGCTTTATAGAATCAACAACTGAGCTGTGAGGAAATTTGGACCACCTGATAAGGTCCCAAAATAAAGCTATGCAATTTCTGTGGTGGGTTCAGCAGACCTAAACATGAAATGCATTCATAGGCAAAGTCTTTGCAGAGAGAATCTCTAGGTTAGGTTTTGATTGAATGTATCTTAGCTATTTTAAAGATCAATTTAAGAAGGATGGTTTTAATTTCTCTGTATTCCCACACATCCATGGCTATTTTCAGAACTAGCCAGGATGCATTTTCATTGATTACAGTGCCCAAACAGAAGCCTGCCTTGATAGTAATGCAGAGCAGCTGTTTTTCAGGACCTGAACTACACATTGCTACAACAGCAGCCTGAAGTGCAGCTGCCCTGCGGTAAATGCAGGAAGGGATGTTTTGATTTCCTGATTCTGGCCAGTGGATGTTGTAAAACAGAATATATGTGCTATATAATGAACAGCATGCCCCTCAAACTGTGCTGAAATAGGTAGGTTGCAGCAGCAGATACTCGGACTTGCCTGCAGGATGCATTTGGCCATGATTATACAGCCACAATGTGGCTTCAGGGAAGATGAGAATGAATCAGTGCAAATCCCCATTGGTGTCCCATAATATCAATACTGTAACATAATAATATTTTTATTCAGTAGGTATTGTTTCTGAGGGCTTCTAAATGCTTGCTGAACCTTCTTCCCCATCTTTTTTTTTTTTTTTCCAGAAACCCTCAGCCTTCCCAGCCTTCTTTTTAACAGAACCTGACTATCTCCACTGAATTCAGAAGTCCCCTGGATGGACTTGCTGGCTTAGTGTTGGTCAGTACCACCAGCTGAATTAGGAACCATCATTTGGTGGTGGAACTGCTTAGCAGTGCCTTTTCTGGAAGTGTAATTTTAGTTCTGGATGTCTAGAAAGTCCTCAGCATCACCCCAGAAATGTGCCAAATCGACATTAATTTCCAAAAAGTTCTAATATGAGAAGCAATTATGTCAAATAAGATTCTTGGCTGAGAGAAACTGATGTTATCACTTAAAAAAAAGATCTGGCAAAGCCGCAGTGGTAATGATATGAAAAGTAAATAAGCACAGGAGATAATACAAAGATGCTGAGCTGGGCAGGAAATTATTTCTAATATGAAGTAAGTCTCTCTTGTATAATACTCATTCCACCAAAATGGATGCATTTAAATTGCTGTTTAGATGCCCTTATTCATTGCTGTTTATGGAATATTAGTTTAAATGCTGAGTTCATTTAATTCTGGCTAGGTCAGTAATGTGGTAATGAACACAGTGTACCCTCAACCATTTGCTTTAAGAGGAATAAATGTTCATTTACAAAATAAAATTACTTTCTTTTTGTGAATTTCATAGAGGCATAAAAAAACAAAAAAAATCATGACCCTGTGCAGGCTCAAGTGGAAAGTTAGATTCCATGAAAGCTTAATTTAAAGTCATGACAGTTCCTTGTGCATGATAAAATCTGTGACTGCTATGAAACAAGACCCTGTTCAATACCCATACACTTTAATTCTCAGCAATAAAAGATTCAGATGAAAAAATGAATTATTATTTGGATAACTGGCAAATTGTGGTGGAATAAATAATTCAGATAACTTCCTTTCCCCACTGGTAAGTTATTGATAGAGAAAAGTTACTTTAGTACTAATTAGCTATAGTTTTGATTAGGGTCTGAATGTTTTCAGCCAGTGATTCTACTTTAAATTGCAATAAATAAATATGATTTTAAACTTGTAGTGAGAATGTCATATATATAAACAATTGTTTAATTCACAAAATAGGTGATGAAGCTGGCTAGGGGTGTGATAGTTCAGCTTTGTGAAATGGTTAACTTGCTCTTCTTGCCTTCACAAACAGAGAAATGGCTTCTTGATTTTTTTTTTTTTAATAAGTATCTTCAGAATATTTTGTAATGTTACCCAAAGTTAAAGAATTCTTCTTTAAATCTGCTAGCTTATAATATCATGCAATCCAATTACATCCATTCTCAAAGGGCTCGATTCAAAGCTTTGAAACTAATACCAATCAGCTTCTTCATTATTTCTTAATAAATCACAACGTGATCAGTGAGTTGTGTGAGACACTTCTGTGTCTTCTGCATCCTCTGTAGAGAGTGCATTGGAAGCTAGGTCGATGTCTAATTTAGGGCATGGCATGACAAGTTAATGCAGACAAGAAAACCACAGAAATGAAACTCAACTGTTGTGTGAAAAAGGTGGGAGTGGATTTAGGAGTGTAGTTTTGTAAAAGAACTTCCTCTTAGGGCCAGTGGTGCCAGTGTGCTCACTGACTAACTCGAACCCTGGCAGAGAATCTGACAGCTCTGCCTGGTGATGGGGAATGAAAGGTCTCCCAAAGCTGTTCTTCAGATCTCTTACTGAGGAAGTGGTATGTTTATTTCTGCCAGAGTATGCTATATTCACAATTGTTATAAAGTTCTTTCAGTTTTGTAAAAGAGAAGAGAAACATTCGAATTAGGACTTTATCCAGTAAGGCAAGAGATCTCTTTTCTGGTTTTTGCAGTGACACATACTTTAAAGGTGCACAAGTAAACCAGCAAATTATTTATTGCCTGTGCCAATCTCTCAGCTATAAAATAAGTTTAGTAGGACGCAGAGCAGCAGAATGCCACATTATCAGTATCTATTTTATGGTGATGGTGAAAAGAAACAGGAAGCAAAATGAACTGTGATATGCAAGTAGACTGAAAGAACATCACTGGGGACACTACAGTGGAAAAACAAAAGCAATTGGAGAAAAGAATATGAAGGAAGAGAAATATGAAGCAAAAAGTAACAAGAAGCGGGTGGGAAACAAGCTGGTACTTTGATACAGATACTAATTTACAGTAAAAGTAAGTATGAAGTCTTATTAAATACATAACTATAATGCAAAAGAATACTCTCACAAAAGTTGCTTTGTCCAGATGCTTCTGCTCCTGAGTCCCCTAAAATGTAGTTAAGTTGTATCTCCATTTTTAGGTCAGAAGGGCTCTCCTAGTCTGACTTCTCTTCCATATACAGCGTGCTCATCCAGCATTCACAGTGTGGAACACAGTCACTGTGAGAAAGGAAATACCTGGCATTGTTAAAGAATCTACATTTCTCCCGTATTCTCTGCACCTTCTGGGAATATCCAAAGCTTCAATTTATTGAAGTCACTAAGTATGGGCTCTTCTTTCATGTGGGCAGAGATCAGCCAATGTGTCCTCAGAAGAGTTGCCAAGAACTAAACTGACTTTGAGACTGACTTGGTACAGTTTTCAGTTTAGGTTCAAAACCTTTGTAGCTGTTATTTTCTTCATTTAACACAAGCATTCAGTGATAACCTGTGAATCCAGTTGCAGTGTTCAGTTTTCTTAATTTCTTTATAACCAGCAAAAATGTTCCCTTAAAAATGTAAAATACCTTTTAATTTATGAATTTATTTGAAGAGATGCCATCATTCCACTTACTAACCTCGTGTTAAATTAGTACTTTTCAATTCATAGGCTTCACCAATGAGCCTCGAGGACTTTGTTCCTTCCCTGCATGTAATAGGACTTCCTACCTTCCTTTCTATCCTAAATAGAAGAGTGAAATCATTGCCAGTGTTTAGGCTCTAGGCAGTTTTTGGCCTCCAGTTTTATTCTCACAGTTGTTTCTCCCCCTGCTGCAGAGGCAGTGATTATGCCTGTGGTGATGGGACGTGTTGGTGCCTGTGTGTGCAGGAACCTCTCCGTGCCAGGGAGGCTCTGCCTGGGCATCAAGCACAGGAGTGTTGATCACACTGTGAGCTGAGACTGAACCCAGTACCACAGGGCACTGTTCCTCCTCCTGCAGGACCACCTGGAGCAAAGACATTCCCATCATCCATGGATTTTTATCATTATTTAACCCCCAGGCTTCTTAAAGTTGGAAGCAGGGAATTAATGAGTGGGTGACAGTAGTGTCTTCAGTTTACTCTGGGACATAGAACCAAGTTCTGAGGTTTGAAAATGAGCCTTCTTCCCTCAAGTTTACCTCCTGTTGTTCTTACTCCTTTTGCTACTTCAGTTGCAGAAGCAAGAGTAGTTCACTTCCTATAGTCTTCTTGGAATTACGATATTGCCCCTCAAAAACTATTTTATATTGGTTAAAATTATAGAAGCCAATGGATTGCTTGTCACCAGACATTCAACTTTTGACATGTTTGCCTTTACACCAGTCTCTTTACAATATTATAGTTCAGTGGGAGTTAAGAGTAATTTATTTATTGAATCCTACTCCAGTTTGGTGGATCATAATATAGGGAAAAATACTCCTCTGCATTTAGAAATACAAGTATGTAACTCTTCTGCTTATATTCCAATGAGGATGGTGAAGAACACTCAGGGCTGAAAGGATCGAATGGGAGGCTACAAATCCCAAGAACTTACTAGATTTTTATTTATAAAATCTTACAGCTAAGAGGGGATCCGAATGCTCCTCTGACTTCCAGGGGCATACATTAAGTGTTAACAGATATTCCATTCAGAGCACTTTCTTGTGAAAAAGGATTCTTTTCTTTGTGAAATTTTTCAGCCATTAGGTGAATCTTTATGATATGCCCTTCTCTAGTGCCTGAAACTGTTGTTGGGACTTGCATTCATTCTCATATTCAAAATGATGTAATGAGAAAACAGCTAATGTACTGATTTTTTTTTTTTAAGGAACTAACATGGAAAGAATTGGAACACAAATTTTGGTAATTAACATGTTTGCTGACAAAAGCTATTTGTGTGTTGATGGCAAGCTGCTTCCGTTCTGTATTTTATGTGCAGATGAAGCTGCATATAGGCACCTTCAGAGCTGAAACATGCCTGGTGCCGAGCACCTTTCCTATCTTTTGGTAAAGGGCCTGAAGGGCAGGATGGAAGAGAAATTGCTTGGGTATGGATACCAACCTTCAAGGGCAAATCTCAACTACAAGCATAGTTTATACCCTCTTTTAGGAGTCTGTTTTGAGCCATTTCTATTGCAGGGTAATGTGATGGAGCACAATGATGCTGCTGAAGCTGAGATATCCCTTAGGTGTCTATTGAATCCATTAGGCTCTGAAAATTGCAGCTCACTGATTATTGACTTACTCTGCAACAGTTTAGTGTGTGTGGGACTTTGGCTATCAAAAAGCTCTGGCGATTCCACATTAGAAAGTAATTTTCCATATGGCTTACTGGGAATTTAGGCACATAAACAGATACTCAGCAGTGATAATTAATGTAGTTTATTGAACGAGTTTCAGAGTAGAGACATAATTTTCAGAGCTTTGTCAGCTACTGCCTGAACATAGTGTTTATGTGCCTGGGAATTTGACTTTTCCTCTTGTATTTTATTTTCCTTTGTTCTCCATTTCGATGATAAAAGGTAAATGCAAAGGTAGGATTGTGCTGATGCGGTGGAAACATACTTCATTGCAGTTTATAGACAGAACCTCTGCAAGAAATAATGTTTATGTGATCATCTCATCTTGCCGCAGATGTTTTAGATTAAGCTTCTTCCTACACAGTCTGCACAAAATACATGAGCAGATACTATAATATGTTGCATAGAATATTGATATGGAATAGGAGCTGATGTGAAATTACAATGAGCAATTTAAGTGCAGACATGGCGATATCCAGTTGTTTGCACTTAAATGTTTATGAGCAGAAGAGGAACTGGGAACAACAAGGACCTGCTCCATAACCAGGTCTGCTGGGTGTCCTAAGTGGATATAAATATAAATAGCAACATATGGGGTGTGGATTCATTTGTACTCTAAACAGTTTTGCAACATCTTTCTTTTGATAAGAAGAAAACAACCAAGCACACCAAGCTTATGATAGTGTGCAAATCTGTCACAGGCAAGGAAAACACAGCCCCAGCCTCGTCTGTTCTCCAAAAGGAGAGGGGGAGGGCTTGCTTGGGAATTGCAGCCGTGCACATCCTGTCCAACATCCTCAGAGAAGCACAGGCCAGCAGGACTGGATCATCAGGGAGCTCTGAGTGTGTGCTCTGGAGCCACCCATCAGGACAGAATCCCTGGTGCACTGAGTGATCCCTGAGATGGCACCCAGCTGACCAGGAGTAGTGGCACTGTTCTTGATGTGACCTCTGTGGAACAGACTGTCACATCACGTCTGGGGTTTTTGTCCTGAATTTGGCCATCAAGAGTTATTTGGGTTTGGAAACTAGTGTTTTTCTCCCCTATAGATTTCCTCTCTCCATTTCCCCCCTGCTTTTCTTTGGTTTTGGTGTTTTCATTTATTTTTCATGCTTTTATGTAAAATTCAGCACTTCATCTTTTTTAGTAATTCGGAAAGTTTCTATGGTTAATGAAGGTCATGGCTAAGGTTCTAGGATTAGGTATTGTTAAAAGCTGCTCTGCCAAGTTCCTCATAAATAATTCCCAGCAGATTTCTCTTCTAGTGTTTGTCATGCTAACATAATTTCAATTCAGAATAAAAGACAAATGTTATTAGGACTCAATGAAGCAAATGCAGGAGAGGATCATTTAACACAACACTGATAAAACTGGCAGTAGATGACAGGAAATTTCTTGTCTGAACCATGCAAATGTAAGTTTCTACATTTATGACATTTTTTTTAAATCTGAAGGTGTTTGATGCATTAATTTTATAGGTAGACAGATTTTTGTTGGAGTTTTTTTTTTCAACTTAGTGTAAGGTTCCTCAAAAGAGAAATGCTCTTTTATGCATAGATTTTGCAGCCTGATTATGAGCTAAGAGTATTTTTATATATAATTCATAATAACAGAAAGAGAATTTTGAAGAGATTTGAACACTTAAGAGATAATATACCACTGTAACTTCAGAATACTGTGGTAATTTGTAAAGCTTGTTGTGTGCTCAAGCTAATAATCGTGTCTTACCTAAGATTCATAATCCAGGCAGAGTCTGGTAACACAGAATCTGCATTTCAGTGACTAATATCATCCAAATTCTTCAGTGACTAGTCTCATCCAAAAAAGGTCTGTTCTTTGAAGTCAGCAGATACTGGATCAGACTTTAAAGGGAATTCATACATAATTATATTATAAAAAGCTGAGGTTCCTTTTAATTTTTTTATATGAATACCTCAATAACCAACGTCACGGATTCCTCTAATTGTTTTTGGGTTTTTTGGGGTGGGGTGGGGCAGGGGAAGGAATAAAAGATAAAAGTATAATTTTTATGTGGTGGGAGGAAAAGGATTTCCATCATATGAAACATTTCAAGGTTTCTACATCCCTTTTTTAGATATGAACCAGTTGTGAAAAAATTTGGATTTTCAGTGTCTGAAATGCAATTCAGAAAATGCTCTCAAGCTTGAAATAGCTCATTTAAGAAACTTTAATGCCTTTTTTTATTTTGACTCTACTTTAATATGAAGTACGTTTCAACTTTTTATTTCACTCTATATTAAATCCTAGGAATTGGTCTGTATCAAAAGAAATATAAGCATACATTTGAAGTAGTGCTTTATAGTTTTTCATATGACAGATCTGGCTTTCTCAGTAGCAGCTTGTGCTATCACATTCTACTCAAGCTGACACGGAGAAACATAAAGACACCTCTCATAAGAGCAAGAAGTTCTTCTGGTGCTCCTGAAATATCTCATCCTGGATATAATTTTTAGAGGAGCTGTACAACAACTGACACTGCTCCTTCACCTCGTCAGACAGGACGCCTCAGCTGCCATGAAGAGCCTGTAAAAGTCTGTATTATGGGCCAGGATGCAGATGCTGCTCTTTCATGGAAAGATTTATGCTGGCACAACTCACTTGGATACCTTTGAAGAAAAGCAGCTGGAAAAACAAGGCGTCTAGGTGAATTCTTGAATTTCTTCCAGAGACAAAGTGACCCAGACTGATAATCTGTACATTCCTACAGTGGCAGGAAAATCCATACATATGTCCCAGCAGTAATTCTCTCTCCCAGCTTTACATATTTTTTCCTTCTATTCAGACTCGTAGGTGATACTGTTAAACAGGCACAAGACTTTGATCTTTCCCAGAGTCTAAAGGTTTCAAACCGTAAATCTTAAGAATGCTGCAAAAGTCATTAAATACTGAATACTGAAGAGGTTCTGCAAATCAAAAGATGTTGAGGTTCTATTTTAATGAATTCTCAAGCTGTTATCACTTGTACATAATCCTTTTTAATTGTCCTTCCAATTGCTTGTGAAAATTCAAATTCAGAACAGGTATTTTTTGCCTCACCTCGCTTTAGGTGTTCCCTTAGTAATATCTATGTAAAGTATTAATTACTAAATTGAACTTGCAAACATTAAAAAAAATGTTTCCTTCTCTCTGAAAGCATTTCATTCACAGCACAATTTCATTCATCAAAAGCACTGAAGCATCTCAGGATACCTGCATATTTATTTTTTTTCCCTTGGCCACCAGCTGAGACACTAAATCTTATGCTTTCTTTTCAGACTTTTGCTGCTCCATGGAGCAATCAGGCCGAGAATCCTCTGCAGTACTCTGGTGAAAAAGAAGCCCCAGAAGGAACACTTATGGAACTAGCAGGAGGAAATAATGTTTTGGGAACAGAAGAATTAATTTCTGGGTGTTGTGGCTGTGTGGAAAATTAGGTCACTCTAATTTTTCATACTATTTTAAGACCAGGTAACTAATCACAAACCAGTAGTGTAATAAGGTCAGAGAGTTTTTATGGGGCTGTTAGACAAGGCATAGACACCTGTACAAGTGGGAGAGCTCCCAGGATGTGTGAGCTCAGCAAGGGGGAGCTCAGCAAGGTTTTTGCTGGATATCCTACCATATAAGCACTTCATTTTGTGCATTTTCTGATTAATCATAAAATCTCATCCAGCTGACTTTCAAAGCAAGCTGGGTCAGGTTGTTCCTTAGACACAGAGCCTCTCCCTGTCCCTCTCCAATGAGAATTCTCCAGGCAATGTCTGATGTAAATCATGCCAAGGTGCCACCAGGCTGAATTTCTTGCTAGAATTTTAGTATTTCTCTGGAATTGATTTGTTCCTTATAATGACAATTATTTTGGTTATGCAAAACCTCTGCCCTACCTTTACTCCTTGCCATGTAGAAGTTTGAACACCACTGTATCTTACTGGATTATTTTCTCTGTCTTTTCATTTCTTTTTCTTTCCTTCTTTTTAATGCTGTTTTGACAGCCAGTCAATTTTTTTACCTCCCTTTGAAGAAGCTAATCAAAAGACAGGAGCACATGAGCTAACTTCAGGGATGGTAAAGGAAAGGTATTTTTAGAGCAAGGGAAACACAAAAAAGAACTGGTTTATTTATTGTAAAAAACTGTGGAGGTCCTTATCTTTGAGACAGGCTGATGGCATGTCTGCCACACTCATGACAGACACTTCAAAGTGCAGAGACATTCTACAGCACTTCAAGGAATGTCCCACTCTGCAAATAATGCTGCAGAAGAAACATTCAAGTACAAGCAGCGCAGCATTGCAGAAAATCCAGGTGGGATGTTTAACAACCCTTCCAGTTTTATAAAGTAGGGGAATTCCATTAGGAGTGTGGAATATTTGCTTTAACACAATCATTCATTGGGATAAGAGAGGTAGAACTTGCTCTGTAGGTTTGTAATTGCTGAAATTAATAAGTGTGGTTCATCAGTCTCTGCAGTACTATACCAATTTACTGTGCTCTTTTATCTCAATTACTTTTTGTGTGTGTCTTATATTTCTCTATTAAACTTCAGTAATTGTAACACTGTGGTAATAACATTGACATACTGAGTATTATATGATGGGCTGTTTTACATTACTCTGACTGCCTTATTTACATTATAATTATTAGTGTCTATATAAATGTGATTCATTGAGCTAATAAAGTCTTCAGACAACTGCCATAGCTCATTGATTTTTTTCCTATGTAGAAATTTACCTTGCACTCATAGTTATATTTCCCTTCGCTTTCAAGTCTGACATTAGGACAATAAAGGCCTTCCACTTTACCCCATAGAAATGATATTTAATACCTCATTTTATCTTGATTTCATTAGGCTGACAAAGCATATAAGAAGTACCAAAGCCGTATTTTCTCAACTGATCTGTTCTTTCGTTCAGAAGTACATGCTAAAAGCACCCTTCTCACTCATGCTGCAGAGCTGATGACCAAGTCATGATTTTTTGAGGTTAAGCAGTTAGCACTCTGAAATCTTCCTGTGGTTCATTAGCCATGCAATTCTCCCCCGAGAGGAATTTGGGCAATGCCTTTTTTAATGGCACAGTTGCTTCAGCCTTCCTCTACCTGCAGATGTTTTTTTTTTCATGCCTCATGTGCTGTGTACCCTGTGTGTCCTACAGGAAACAAGTCTGCAGCCAGTCCTACCGTAATTTAGAAGTCACCTAAAAATGTGATAAATGAAGATAAAACGTAATCCAGAAAAAGGCACTACTGATTATAACCTCATTCAGTTCAGGTCTTCTTCATTTACTGGGGTTTTAACAAATCCTTCAAACTCTATCTAGCACACCACCAGCTTATAACTTTAAAAACTACCCATAGTAGATTTCGTGATAAAAAGAATGTTGAGATAAATAACAATTATCAAAGAAGCAGGTAAATACAGACTGTAAAATGTTCAATCTATTTATGGTTCTGCTATGCCTTGGTCTAAGACAACTCAGTTGTCAGCCATTTCATAGGAGATCGAGATTTCTCCGTGGTGGAATGCAGTTATTTCCAGTTGCTTTTCTCTCCAAACAACTGTGATAAGAGGGATTTCACTCCATCTCTCCTGTTGCTCTGAGCATTTGTTGACAGTAAGCTGCATACAGCACTGTGAGTTGGGATAATAGTATGTTATATTGTGTGTTGGCCCTTTGTCCTTGGCATACATTGATTTCCTTTTTTCTGAGGTGACCTTCATGTTCTGGCTGTGTTGAGCACGAAGGGTATTTATTTCTGACTCCTTCCTTGCATGCTTAGCTAAGTCCTGCTGATGCTACCAGAAATTACAGAAGAACCACTGTGTCAGGAGATCCTAAATTGCACTGTCCGTGGGTCAGAGATCCCAGTGCTGCAATTCCACGCGGTGTTAGAACCCACTTTTGAAACTTTTAATTTCCCAATGTCTGACTTACCTTTCAGATATTTATTCCAGCTGCTGGTAATACTCATAGCCTGTGACACCACCTGCTGGGTAACACCTCTGTGAAATGTTTATCTCACTGTAATCACAAGGATTTATAAGGGATGAAGGACAACATGATTTAAATGAGGAATAGAATATAGAACCATTAAAGGTCTGTGTTAAGTTTTTGTTCTTTTAGGGTTTGATACTTTGTCATTAGTGGTACATATTCCCTGCTCTGTTTATTGGTGCAACACACATGCAGTTACACTCCCTATGGCTTCTGCTAACTAACCATGTGGGTCGAACCTGCAAAAAGGATCTTTGCACAGACAGGACTGGTAAACTTTAGTGTAGCAGAGATGATGCCCTGCTACAGTAATATGGAGATGCAAAGCCTTGTTATTAATGCAGACAGTTCTGAATGTAGGAGAAAACAGTAAGAGAAATGGCTTTCAAGGCAATTATTTTGCAGTCCAGGGAATAACTGGTATACAAAGCTGATTTATCTCTGTTTCTTTTCTGTCCACAGCACATTAATGCAGTACGCAGTATTTTTCTCAGTGGAAAGAAAAATGAATGAAATAAGAAATTAGTCAAACAGCAGGCAGAAGGAACTGGTATCTAGGTCTGCAACTCTAATTATACTCTAGACTTAAATGATTTGCATTTTTACTGCAAAGTAGATTGTGTATATTATGGATAAAAGGTTCAAGTCTAGACTAAATCCAAAGTAATACAGACCCTCTTTTTCAGGCTTTGATTCAAGAACCTGTGTTTGTGGCTGTGTAAGGACTGCATAGTCATTCCCAGACTACATTGGAAAGGAATAGGAATCAATTTAGCTCCTGAAGTGTTAGCTTCTAGATAGGAAAATGCCACAGATCTTCAGTTAAATCAAATAGGAGAACCATGATTTGACCCCTTTTTGTATTGGCCCAAAGAGATATGAGGTACATAATACTGGTATTATGAACAGAAGATTCTGAAAAGTTCTGGAGTGTTTGAAAGGCCAGTAACCAGGGAGCTGGTAAAATCCACCACAGGATATTAATCAGATTTCCAATGCTCATTGCTACTATCTGGCCAGAAAATAGGTAAGATTCTGATGGCAATGCTGTCTGTTCTGGGTCTGCTAGTCCTTGAAAAAAAAAAGCTGTTGATTACTCAGTAATTCAACTCAAGGTTGCTTCTATTTCTCCCAGGTGATTCAAACATGGTGGAATAAATCTACCCCTCTTGCAACCAAAGAGATTTGTTGTGCACTATAAACTGTCGTGAAGCTCTCCAGAAGAGAATGAATAAAGCAAATCTGTAGAAAAGCTAGTGCTCCCCAAGGATTTATTCTCTCCAGATTTAAATATCCTCTTTTCATAGTGCTATCCAGTGCAATATGCAGCCCACCCATGAGTAAATATCAGGCTGTTGTGCCAAGACCTGTCATTCCTGGGGTCCCAAAAACTGCTGCTTTCAAGGTTTCTCCATAACTGTCTATCCTGAGCTGTGAATCAAGAAAGGTGCACATCCCACTTAAGCTCAGATAAGGAAATCAATTTTACTTCATGAAAGACAGAACTACTGGTCTGGAAGATTAATGAATAATTCCAATCACTTTATAGCAAGAGGCTCACTAATTGACCCCAAACCAGACAAAAGCCTTGTCCTGCATTACAAAGCTGGGATTCTGTACAAAGGGAAAGAGAGAAGGATGAGTAATTTGTGCATGTCACAAAAGTGTTACACATGTAATATAAATAGCAGTTTATGCAGGAAAGTTCCAGAAATAGAAAGAACCAGTCTCTAGTAAGCTGGAGGATAAAAGCTGGAATGCTTATCCAGTGCAAGGATCTTACTTGCTTTGCTTCCTTAGTCCTTCACAAGCACTAAACCAAGCCCTAAACAAACATTTACCACATTTGAGCAAGATACTTAAGTAGATTCTCTGATTATATCTGACAATTATTTTTATCTAGACTATTTTTCTGTGAAGATAAACTGCAATTGCCTGCAAAATTTAAAATACACTGACAATGTAATTATATTGCAGATATTTCTGCAGTGTTGATATTACCCTTCTGAACAAAGTGATCTTTCAGGACTGTTCATTTGAATGCCTATTTTAAATAAAGTAATTAAAGAAATGGATGCAAAACAATAATTTAAATAAACATTTTACCGGAATGCCACTGAGTTGTCAGCTTCATGTTTAAAAATATGCATTAAAATCAGAACATCAGAGTAACACAATTAAGATACGGCTTGCAAATGGAGCATCTATAAGTCATATTTCAGAAAAAAACCCATAAAGAAGAGCCTTTAATTTGCAATAGAAGCAAGCCTTAGCTGTTGTTTACCTGTGCTAATTTGGTTTGTTGGTGTTTACTTGTCTGATGTTTTCAGATCCAAATTATAATTTCCCCACAATTGAGAATATTGCTTTGTTCTTGTGCTTTTCATGTATTTGCCACATCAGTCAGTTTTTCTTTGAAGTTTCCTCCTGCAAAAATCATCCTGTGAAGACAGTTTCGCCCTCTATCACCCTGAGAATCTCACAGGCAAAATTTTTTGGCATTGTCTTGCAATGCCAGCAAATGTTTAAGGCATGGAAGAAAATCTTTGGGTAAGAGAATGTGCTGGAGAATTCCATTCTCATGTAAAAAAGATACTATAGTATACCTGTATATTATAGATGTACCATACCTGTAAGTCATAACTGGTAATAAACTTTGGTTTTGTTCCTGTGAAAAATAGATTGATTCTGTTAATTCTGTGTATTACTGTATCATGGGTCTGGTAAGTGCTGAAAAAGCTGTGTAGATGATTTCCTGCAATCACACTGGTGCTATGATATTTCCTCACTTTCCCTGCTTTCCCTTTTAGAGGGGAAGAGCATACTGTGAATTATGGGACAGGTGCTAGAGAGCATATGTCAAAATGCTTTGGCTTAGAGCACGAGTGACCACATGGATCCGATCAGATTTAGGTGGTTTAAAGACCATTCATCACTTAGAGCTGTTGCTCTGATGCTGCTGCAGCTTGAGTAAGTGGGAGGATGGCCAGGGAAGAGAGGAAAATAAAGGCACTGCGGTAGATCTGACTCAAGAACACCTCAGGTTAAACAAAAGTCTGGTAGCTGGGAGGATGCTTAGGCCGTGTTTTGCCTGGAGCATGCCAAGCAGCTGAGGAACCAGATATGATCTAAAAAGCCACAGCAGGCTTCCTACAGGTGTCCAGTGTGCTTGGAGTTCCATTTACCACAAACTGTTTTTAGCTTTATGGCTTGAAATAATAATGTGTTTGAAATCTCAGTGGGCTGCAGGGTTTCAAAACCAAAATGCCAGAGGAAAGAGAGAAACTGGGAGGGTTCTCCTACTCCTGTGGTTATTGCTGTGTCCTGGGCAATTTTAGGTTTCAGCCCTAAAAACCTCACTGATGCTTTGCTGTAGGATTGTTTACTTGGTGAAGGATTGCTTGCTAAATATAATCACTGATAAATATCAAGAAACATTTTCATTAATTGCATGAGCAAACACCATTACACATTTCAATATTAGAGGAACTAGGCTTTCCATATGGAATATCTAGCTATGTATGAAAAATTACAAGAATAAGAATTGATTTGGAAGCTGTACCAGTATGTGTGAGAAGTGAATTGATGATGGGTTTCTAGTGTGTTGCCTCACATGAAACATCTGGGGTTTGCAATCCTCCTGTTGGCACAGAGTTATTATCCCTAGCAGCTCTTTCTGTCAGGATATCTTATGGTAATGTATGCTGAGAAAGCTGACTTAGCAGTTATATTATGTATACTATATATAGCTGTGGTATATAATAGTACAGAAACTCTAGAATGGAGAAGTTAAAAACAACAGAAAACAAAAAGGATTTTTAAGAAATGGCTTACAAATATCACTTACATAGACATTCTGATAATTTTGGCTTTGCTAAGGAACTCAGATTTTACAGGCAGTATGATATGACCTCATTATAGAACAAAGAGAGCATATTTTAGCAGATGTTAACTTGATTGTCAGCTAATAACACGGAAGGTGTTGTGCTCCTAGTTATACACAGCACATTATGTTGAATGTAAAGTACCTAAGCATTTTTCAGTAGTGATTTCGATACCATGGTAATTAAGAGCAGGTGCATATAAATTAGAAGTGAGGCACTCTAATTGTTACTAATGAAATCCTTTACAATAATAACTTTACATAATGAAATGCATAATTAAACATTAATGACCAAGATCATTAGTGGCAATTTTATTCCACTTACACAGGATTTTGGCCTTAGGTGAAGCCTAATGTTTTAGTAAAGCTGTCTGTCATTCATGCTGCTGCTCCTCTGTTTGCTTTACAGCAACGTCATATTCTAGCCTTGAAAAGCCTTCTAGATATTGATTTCTTTTATAGGTTTAAAGGAACACTGCTTTCAGATTAACAACATAGGTGGTTAATAAACTTAACAAGTTACCCCAGGTGTTATGATGAACCAGGAAATTTTGTGGTCAAGAATCTCTAGAGAGCATTTAGCAGGAAATCCGGCCAATCAGGTAAGTCTGCATGTTTTAAAATACACTTTGATTTTCTCTAGTGGCTTGAGGTAACACTTGACACTTCTCAGCTTTCTTTTCAAGTGATTGTTGTCACTGCATTCAGCATCTCGCACTCTTTTCCCTCTGGTGTCAGCCACTGAGGAAGACATTGATGAAACAGCTGTTTTTCCACAGCTGCAGTCTTATCCTTCAAGCTGAAGTCCAGCCTAGCCTTGTGTTATTATTGCCTCAATGCAGGATGGTTTGGGAATAAACTGCACATGAATTTGCCAGGATGCTGCCCTAGATCTGGCCCATCCATTCCTAGAATTGGGCCAAACAGCCTGTGTGTGATAATTCCTGTCCAACTGAAGAAGATAGCTCATGTTTCACTTGAGTATCTGTACTTACATTTAAACAGCTGAGGAGGTTGGGGTCACAGTAACATTTCTACTTGATTAGTACTTCAAAATCTTTGCTCCAAGAAATGCCAATTGCACAGTGAAAAGACAATGTTCCTAGAACTGTGTTTGTCCAAGCTTTGTGATAAGGAGTTGCCTTTAATGGCTGCAATTCCAAGAAGTTATTTGCAGTGCGCTTACTCCCTGTAAAAATTTAGTAATATCTTTTTAAAAGATCCCATTTTATGCTCTTTGTTTTATATGATTATTAACAATATTAAAAGCTTGAGTTTATAATATTAAAGCTTATTTCTTTTACAACCAGTATAACAATTAGAAATAGAAGAATTTACAAAGGCTTTGGGATAAACAATCTAAAGCTCAGCACCTGTGAAGTGGATAAAACCGGACAGGACATTCACCAGTTTTCCAGTGTTTCTTCCTATAATGTGATCAGAATATGTTTTTTCTTGCCAGATCCTTGCTTAACTATTTGTTCTAATGCTTAAAAAAGGAGTTGAACCAAACAGTGATTTACACCTACTCCTCTTGTAATGCTACATAAACTGTCTTCTCTGTTTATCAATAACCAGTCACAATCTGTTGAATTTTTTTGTGCTCTTGCATGTTCTCCATTTATTTCATTAAATGAAGCACACTTTGTTTTCCTTGTATTGCATTTCTACTATGGCTTCTCCCCCGCTATTTTCTCTTTCCGTATGATATTTTGTATCTGTCCTGAGATGCATAGCTTGCAATACCACAGCCAGAATTGCAAAAACTTACATGATGGAGTGGCTGGGAAAATAAAATGGCAGGTGAAATTGAACAGAAATTAATTAAATAAACTATGCACAGCAATTATGCATGGAATGATTAGTTCCAAGATGAACATTATGACTCAGAAATCTTGATGTTGTGACAGTTGTGTGAAAAAGACACCTTGGTGCTCAGTGACAGTCAGAAAGGCAAATGGAATGAAGCACCCTTCTAGTGCCTGCATCTCAAAAGAGAGAACTCTAAAAGTGGGGAATATTTGCCAAAACAATGCTAATCTCAAAATGCCCCAGGAGTGCAGATGACTGCAGGCTGGGAAATAGTAATTGTACATAAACTCTGCCTATTCCTACCTTCTTTCCCTGGCATCACAGATGGAAGAGAAATCACCTTTGGCATCATCCAGTGCAGCTGTGCTGCATTCCTGCTTAGCAATATATTGAGAGATGATATTTGTGTATGGGTAATAAAAAGAGAACTATGATAGAAATTCTTGTTTAGTTACTAACAAATTGGGGTTTGGGGTGTCTGTACCCAATGATTTCCTGACTCATGCTCTGGCTTTCAGCCTGGCTGAACTGTTTGTAACCAGGATCAATATATTCATTGCTGTCCTTTCCTAGGAAAGAATTTGAGAACTGTCAGAGAGCTTTCACTCCTAAAGAAATCTAACCTGTGTGAGACTACAGCATGAAGAAAACAAACTGCAGTTTTGATCTCACTATGGCTTGCTGCAGACCAGGTGACCCTTTGATGCTATTTTTACAATACTAATGTAGTCCTATGCTTACACCTATTCTCTTCCTGTGATTGTTTGGCAAGGAGAATGGCTACTTGTTCATAACCATTTACTAAAAAAATTATATCTAAGAAAAGTCCACTAAGTGCAAAAGTAGGGGCAATCCCTTCAGGAAGTTCCTAAGAAAAGGGCTATAGCAAACTGGGAAAAGATACCACAGAAATTGTCCCTACCTGGCTTCAGCGTTCTTGCCTGGACATCTGCCTTTAGCTATTATCAGACTTTTGGTCCATTGTCAGCAAATTCAATCTCACGAGTCTCTGATCACAGCATCTGTGTTTGTATAGTAACAGTGGCAAGCTACACTTTCATGGTCTTTTAAGAACCCAAATATCATAAGGCACTCTTTTCAGATAAAAATATTGACATATAATAATAATTTAGATAATAACTATAAAGGCCTCAATTCAATTTCAGCATCTTAATGAGCTAAATATTATTTTCCAGAAGAAAGAATTTGGGAATCTGATCATCCTGAGTGCATGCAAACCACCCTCATTTCAGTGGGCGGTTTGAGTAGACAAAGAATCCAGGAGCTGGCTTGGAAAGCTGCTGGAGAGAGCCCATCTGTGAGGGAGTGGTCAGCTCCTTCTCCAGGACAGAATCCTCACCCAGTGCCTGGCAGCTGGTGCCAGCACAGGCTCCAGTCAGTGCCAGCTTCAGGGAGGGCTCTGGTTTGCCAGCCCACTCCCACTGGGAAGATGAGAGCCTGGAATTGGATTGTGGATTCTGCAGGGATCCAGGGCAGGGAACGGGGGCAAGGTTGATGGCAGGGAACTGGCAGCTCTGGCTGCTGAGCCAGTGGGTGGATACAAGTGGAGCTGTCTCAAGGCAAATGGCTCCATTCCTGACTCTAATAGATTGCAATAATCAAGCCTAGAAGTCGTGTGTGTGCATTGCTATTGCCAAATTAGAGTCTGATAAGATAGGACAGTTTTCTGGTGCTGCAGGGAGAAGGTGACATTTTAGCAGCTGCCACTAAGGATATTAAGATGGAGCAAAAACCTCCAGAGAGCATATTTCTTATGTGAACAGAGGCCACTGCCTCTGGTATAATGACTTAACTGTGCTTATGTTAATTTTCTACCACCAGCTTTCTTTTTTTTTTTTCACATTCAGTGATATTCTTCAATGGGGCTCTAACAAATTTCAATTTGCCAGTAGCATTTTAAAATTATACTCTTTCCTTGTGCTTTGCTGCCTCTGCACTGCTGCCATTTACAGAGCATCATTTCCAACAAGAGCTTCATGCAGGTGAATTAGAGAAAGGAAAAGAACCAAAACTCTCTGGACCTCCTTTGTGAAGGGCTGGGGGCACCAGCTGGATTTCCCAGTGATTTCTGCTCAAAGATGAAAGATTTGAGCTATTTATTTTTTCCTCTGGCTTACAAAAGTCTATGGTTCATCTGCTGGTGAATAGTGTTGGATACAAGACACATCAAAATAAAAATGATGCAGTACTTGTTCTCACTGAAAAACCGAGTTTAAAATTATATTGACTTCTTGCATGTCTTGAAAGTCTATATACACAGAAAACAAATTTAAAGGAATATTACTTTGATATGCTTGTGTAAAGCAGCAAGAGGAATATATGCTGCAGCAGGGTGCCTCCTCGTATATAAAATCCTCAAACTTTAATTTTATTCTGGAAAGAAGGTCATTCCAGAAGAATTTTCACCAGTAATCCCACTTCAGAGCTTCTTGTGCCTCTAGGAGATACAAAGTTTTATCCAAAAGGAAATTAAAATAAAAAGCCCAGCAATTTTGCCTCTGAGAAGAAAAGCAGTGACACGCTTTAAACAAAAATATATATACCACAGGCAAGTTACTGGGGAAAAACAAATTTTAAACTTGAGGAGGAAAAAGCACCTTTGACAATGTCATATTATGTATCAGAGTGTGTGTATATCTTCCAAGTGAAATCTGCCTAATCTCATAATGAAAGAAGGCTTTAGTCTTATCAGCAAATGGAAAGATGACATTAATATAGACAATAAAGACAGCATATTCTGATCATGTCTCAGCCACCACATAGCTATTAGCTCTGATAATGGAATTTTTAATGTTGATCATTACATAATAAAAACATATCTCGATCTGCAGCTTGCTGGTGTTCTGTAACACACACACAAAAAATGTTGTACAAACTATTGGTTTATGCAAGGTTTCTGTATCTCTGAAGGTCACATTTCTCTGATTCTCCCAAGCTGATGATATTCAGTACTAGTAAATGATCACACTTGAGTGGCCTTGGATGTCTGCATCGTTCAGTGGCACGAAGTAAAACAACAGAATACCCTAGGTAACAAATTTTTACTTTTTTTGTGGTTTTGTATGTGCCGAAATTCTGTTTTTAGCCATATAAAGGCAATCCCATTTAGCTGTCTAAGCCAAATGCATACTAATTACGAGCTGAGGCATTATTTGAGTAAAATGAACCACAATATTTCGCTACTCTCTGACTCGTTAAAGCAGCACTTCCTGTACTGATTCTGAAAAAATATTTCAGATACACTGACCTTTACTTAGAAAATAATATACTTCAATGGCAAGTGCACTATATCTATTACTATTATTATTATTTACAGTCATACGAATAAGTAGATTTGTAAAAATCAGTGCCTGGTGCAATTATGCTTTGAAATTTCTGGGATTTTTATATTTGTAAATTTTCCTTGCTTGGGAAAGCTGCTTGGAATTAAAAGGGAAAGCAGGTGACATTGTGATGAACATATTGGTGTGATTAATTACCATTCATGGCTAGCCAGATAAACTGCCACTGGCACTCAGAAATACACACACATACTGTAAGAAAATGCTAGTTCTTTTTACTGTGTTGTTTCTAATAGTTTCTAAGAAAAGAAGATGTTTCTAAAACTCCTCAGAAGCTGAGATTTCTCATTTTAGACTAGGAGTGTACTGAAAAATAGAGGTTATAATTATTCTGGCAAGTGTTAAGAGTGCCTGTCACACTTGCAAAAAAATCAGGAGATTATATGAAGGTTTGTGCTAGTTATGCTGTATTTCTGGATGTGCTTTTAGACTCAATTATGAAACATTGTAAAACTAATTTCAGAGAATATAAAGTACTGGTGAAAATAGCTTTGTTTAATGGCATTATGGTGCTGTTCAGGAAAGTAAGTATCAGCATTAATATTGTCTCTGTATTTTTGCAAAATATACAAGTAAAAAATATAAACATCTGCTGGAAGGTGATGCAGACTGAAAAATGGTTTTTGCTGAGCAGAGCAGAGCCTGTAGTGCAATAAGTAAGTTTTCATCTTTCATGATCATGAGGGTCAAACTGTTTATTCAGCCTCAGTGCATGGAGTGCTCTGAGTGCTGGTGCTGAAGCCTTGGCTGCTCCCCAGCTCAGGCACAGCGTTAGCATCCCAGAACCAGTGACCACAGCCATGTACAGCACTTCTCACCCTCCCCCATCAGCTTTCCTGCAACACCAGGGAGCAACACAGAGCACTTCAGGATTTGACATCATCAGAGATTGATTTCCTGTCTAGTGTATATGTATTTTCTAGGAAATGTGGGCCTGTTCCTGCTTTCATTGGGCTTTATTGGCAAACTTTCATCTGAGGCACACCAGTGATTTAACCTGGTCAGCACCAAGCCAAAATGATAATGCTGGAAAATTAAAAGACCTTTCCACTCTGAAGAAGAGCAGTGCCTTTCATAGTGACAAACACATCTGCAGAAATGCAGCCTTGTTCAGAGAGATGGAAAAGTGATCACCTCTACTTCTCATTCTGTGTGTCACATCACGCTTGCCTGTCACCTTCTGAATTAAAGATTTTCTTTAATATCAGAATCATCCTTAGCTCTGGGGGGTGCCATTGATGATGCAATAGGGTACCTGCATCTGAAAGGTGAATTATCCCATGTCTGATCTTCATTTTTAAAAATTTTTTAAAATATCTCCTGATTTCTTATAACAGTCACATTTTGAACATGTCCTCCTGTGCTGCAGACGGAACCCAGCAATCTCTGCTAGCCTGTGCTGGACTGTAGGTTGAGTTTGCCCAGTTCTCCTCTTTGCAGAACAAAAAAAGGTCCCTCTTACTGTTTCTTTTGAAAGTTCCTTGAGACCAGGAGCTAGCCCTGCATTACTTCAGCCTGAGGCAGTGACAACTCAATCATATTTTCTATCTCCATTTTCAGGTTCAACATTGGTTTCAAAGGGAGGAGTACTTGCCTTCCTCTGGCTTACACCACTTTCCTGGATGGAAATGAGACAGAACAGCAACTCTCAGACTCTGGATAAATTGCTTTAGGTAATAAATTTCCTTTTTTTAAAAAAAATTTAGACTAATACAACAACCTGATCAGTTTGTGCGGTTGGACACCACACTGACCGCATTTTTACAGACTCTCCCAGCTTTCAGGAAGCCACAGGAATCTGTAAATTATTTTAGAGAGAGAAGGAATTTTAGACAAACAATGAAGATAAAATGTGAAGCTGACAGACAAATAGCAAGATCCTGCCAGATATTATGTCTATTTGCATGGCTAGCTGTTTGAGAAGTAGAAAAATGAGGCTGTCAGTTTTGTTACTGACAACTGCATAATTCAGCTCCTAAGTAAACTCAATTAAAGGCATAGCTATGAATGGGGAAAGGCCTAAAGCTAGATTACAGTCTATAAAAGGATTAGAGCCTGATAATTGTATAATGGAGACTAAGCAGCTACTTCTGCTATCAGGAGTAGCAAGAGGTGCTTAGTAAAGCAGTTATTCAATGTTAATCATGGAGTACCTTTGTGACAGAGCATTGCTTTCCATGATTTATCCAACCAGAGCACAAATGTTGTTAAATAATTGTAATGAGTTTAAGAAATATATGCAGCTTGTCACTGTTTAATTTAAATCCAGGCTCTGCTGTATAGCTGGAATAATCTTCTCTACTTTTCATAGCCTGCTTTAAAAGAGAAACCTACTATTTCTTTTCATAGCTGCCTGGCAGAATTCCACAGTGCTTTACAACAACAGAATGTCAAGGAGCTGTATTTCCAATCCTGAGCTGCATTTCCTATAAGGCCATGTCTTCTGTGTGGTGGTGAAATTCAGAATTGACCCAAGAACTTTCCCAGGATAACTGTTTGACCTTCAACAAAGGGTTGGGGCAGCTTGGCTCTATTTTGTGTGAGTGAGTCTTGCACTGGTGCTGATGGGCAGCAACCTGCAGTGCCACATCATCTCTAAATAAACGATGTGACAGTGCCTCGATGTGCCATGTCAACAAGCCAGGAGACAAAGAACAGAGGAAATGTGGAGGGGAGCAGAAGTGCTCTGGTCTCAAGGTCTTGCAGGAGCACGGAACTGGTCATGAACTTGGGTGAGATCTGGAAATGGGGATGGAGCAGATGAGTTTGCAGCTGCTGTGACATTCCAGCTCCCCCTGCCTCGAGCTGAGCTGGTAACTGGAGCTGTTCCTGTGTTGGAAACAGCTTCCTTCTTACAAGACACAAAATCCAGATTATTCTGGCAGACTAGAAAATGTAAATATTTCTCATTTTAGCTGCAAAGAATAAAGAAGAGGTATTTGAAAAGCAAATCTAACCAAATCCCAGTTGATTTGGATTTACTGTACAAGGATTTACATAGATTTTGAGGAAAAATTACTTTTGTAGGCCATGATTTATAACTCAAAAATTGGTATACAGATTGATTATTTCAATACAATTGCTCAGAGAAGCAATTTGACCACAGGACAGAATTTCAAAATTGGACTTTTAAATTCATATTTAAAGAAAGGCTCTCAAAATCAACAGCACTGGGTACTATATGTGATTAATATTTACTTTAAAATAGAATCCACTTTTTTTTGTAGATTTGAGATTGGTCCACTAAGGACAGAATATACTATGAATAGGAATGTGAAATTTAGATCTGGGTCTAAACTAAGATTAGATGTGTTTAGACCTGAGTTTTGATGTAGTTCTTTACAGAAATACCAGTCAGTTGAGAAGCTGTGATTTGAATGTACCAGATTTTGATGACATTTTTCGTCAGACAAGTTTCTTCATGGCATAAATATTTCAGGACTAAAGGACCTGAGTAAACTTAGATTTATGTCTATATGCAACATACTTCCTAAAATATTTGCAAGTTGCATCAGTTGACTAGCTTAAAAAGAATCTTGTAGTCTTGAGTTCTGTCCATGGAATTTATTATTGGTTTACTGAGGAAATGTTAAGGATACACTTAGGGTTCACAGCACCAAATTTCAAAATATTAGTGAATAATAATCACAAAATATCACTTATTTTTATTTTTTCTTAATTTTTTTTATTTCTGTAACACCTTCAGAAATCTCAGATACTCATTTACTCTGCTGTTCAACAGATAATACACTAGAGATTAAAATGTCTGTCACAAAATGCATTTAAATGACTGTATCCTATTTTTACCCTGTATTTAAGTGACAGTCTTGCTAAAAAATACAGCAGTTAAAATATTCACCTCAGCATTTTGCAGAATGCTGGTCTGAAAAATGTTGATATGCAGTTTCTCTTCAACTAGAATTAAAAAAAACCCCAAATAACCCAAAATTCAGCCAATGCCAAAAATGCCTTATGAAAGGCACTCTTTGCAGAATGAAGATAGGATTTGTAGTTCTTACAGAACATTCAAGTAATCTTTTCCACTCTACACACAGAAGGCAGTGGAAAGGTGGGAGAAGAATCACAACCCAGAAAAAGAAGACTTGATTCCCACTTATTCCCTGCTCCCAGTTATCTCCCAGTGTGCAGTGCAAGTGCTTTGCCAGCTGCACATTAAACTTCCTCAAGGCCAGTTGGCAACTCCTCCATTTTTATCGTGTCTATGAAAATAAGTTTTGCTTTCCTTCCAAACAGAGAGCAGGGCTCCACATCCCACTTGTCCTTCAAAATGTAGCAGGGATGTTTTTCCCAGCTCTGATCTGGCCCAGCTGCCTTCCCTCAGCACTGTGCCATAAATTGGTAACCTGAAAGCATCAGAGCCTGAGGGTTTTACAGACTGATCAGGTCCTGGGAGCAGCCCCTCTCTAGCAGGACCCTGACCTGACTGCTCTCTGAACACAGGACAGAAATTGAAGTTTTTGTCTCTGTCGCTCACAGTGGAAAGGGATGCATTGAGCTGGCAGTGGGAGACACTAACACTGCCTCTCCAGACACTAAGAGCAACAAAACCTTCTGCTCCTAGATTTAGCACGTTACAGAAAGACTAAAAAGCACTCACTGAAAAAAATTAAAAACATAAAACTGTTTTAAAATGCTAGTTCTGGTATTTTATCTGTATTTTAATAATATAGACTGAAATAATGAGTAAGGAAACACTAACAAAATGTTCATTTAAATAACTAAGAATTCCTGGCTAAGTATTTATTTCAGAATTATAAGCAATGAACATGTATATCCATATATATATGTATGTAGTAAATAGAGAGCAGGTTAATCAAAAGCCAAGAGAATTAATGACCAGTCCAGGATTAGTGACAAGTTACAGTTGTTTGACTTAAAAGTTACAATTGACAGGTGTTTTAATGAAAAGTAACATTGAATACAAAACCACCTCTACTCCTGGCCTGAAGGCTCCCTCTATCTTTCACCTTATTTAAATAAAGATCTTAGTGCTGTTTCTATGTAGAGATCTGGCAAAAACGTAAGTTTCTTTTCTGCCTACACATTAAATGAAATTGAGTGCTTTCACTGCTAAAAATGTGTCTAAATGTACAAAAAGTGCATGGAGTAACAGAAGTGCATAGACAAAAACAGTAATAAAACAGTCACTTCTGTGGGTCAGACAATGAATGTGTCACTGTGTTGAAATTCAATTCAAATCAGCTTCAATTTTTTATTGATTTTAATTCTCAAATATCTTGTTTCTTTATCAAAAATTAGTCTAATGACCACATGATATCATTTATTGACTTTAAAGGAATGCATAAAAATTGTCAAGGATTCATCTGGATAAAATGAGTTTAAAAGTAACAGCTTCAATACCATATAATTTTTCCTTTTCATATTGTTGGAAAAGCATTATGCATACTGCTGTGCCTTGTTTTGTATATTTGGTAAGTCTCTCCTAGAGAGGATATTTCTCCTTGATGGTTGAGGAGATTCCTGTGAGAATCTATTTTTTGACAGTCTCTTTTGGGTGCTGTGTAGTGTAATACAATTCTCCAATGAAAGATGGTCTGATAAGACATGTTAGAGACAAGTACTGTTAACAGACAATGAGAATTGACTGTAGCTGAGTGAGACAGAATTCGGGTGGAAAGTAAAAAACCAGCATACAGCACTTTTGCTTAATGGAATGTATATAATATTGTTATGCATTGACATTTACCAGGGAGTAGCTAACTCTTAAAAATTCACACCACAGGAAACCCTGTGCTATCCTACCCTTATAACCCAGCACCAAACATGTTCAGAACACAGGCAATGTCGAAAGCACGGAGAAAAACCGACATATGCACAGGACAGATCTGTGTTCCCATGCTGTTTTTATCTGAAATACAGAGTGCATGGTTGTTCTGAGCAAGATATTTACCAAATTGAGAACTGATCATTGGGGAAATTAAATGGAAGGAGAGTACTGCTGGTAGAAGACACTTTAAAATATTCATAAGGCTATTGAAGAATGCCAAGCAAAAATTTCATAAGTATGAATTGTTCATTGGAAAAAGAACCTGTACTCTTAAGCCAGCAGCTAGGGTGAATAACATACAGCTGCTCCCAATACAGACCACGCTTTATATATTGTGTTTCAAAATAATCTGTACATTTTTGATATTCCCTAAAGGACTTTTCTGTATGTGGGTGTGCCTGGCTGAAATGAGCAAACAATTTTGTGGATTGTCATTCAGTGTGGAAAACAAGTGTAAGGCTGGAATAAGAGATTAACGAAGGACATAGAAAAGTCTCCAACAGAGACTTGGTCAGGTCACTCTCAAATCTCCACCTGCGTAATATCCACTTGAGGAAAATGAAAATAGGAGAGATAACCAAGCTAGAGTTTGCTGACAAGTGCAGATTGAGCCTGTGCATGCCTCTATTTTCAACAACAGTGATAGTGAGGAGTGTCTCTTTGGAGGCAGAGAGTGGGCAGAGGGCTTTTCAAGTACAGAAGTAACAGATGGAAGAAGTGGATTAAGATAGCACTGATGGGGTAGCAACAAATCTCCGTGGTCTGGATGGCAGGAGCTCAGTGACAGAAGATCCTGTGAGGAGAATGCTGGGTTGCAGCTACCTTGGAGGCTGAGAGGCATTTGGAAAAGCAGGAGCAGGAGTCACAGGTGTGCAGGGGAGGGCATCAGAAAGAGCTGGATGTTTTTAAAGAGCCTCACCTGCATCTGATCAGCAACAAGCCCTGTTATGGCCATCAGAAAAGATAACTGCAGCTGCACAGTGGCTGAAGGGATGCAGAGCTGCAAGAAATCAGAAAGAGCACTGCTAAATCGGTGGGGATGTTTTCTCCCCCATGGCTTTGTGTCTGTCCTGAACTTTGGGAATATCTATGCAAACAGACACAAAGCAGAGGCAGCTCTCTTCAGCTCTTCAGATTCCCTATCCCAAAAGATGGTGGACATTAAAAAGCTTTTAATTTCTGATTTTCAGTCCTCAAACTTTCATCGGGCTCAAAGGGCATTGCAAAATAGTATTCATAAAACTGTATTTTTGTGAGAATAATTTAATTGCCTTTCCATTGCAAAGCTGAAATTGCTTATTTTTCATTGCAGACTGACAGATTCTTTCATTCTTTGACATTAAGAATTCATCTCAATAACGTTGTTGTTTTACCTTTGAGTTATAAAAAGTCATGAAACAACAGAGAAGAAAATCCCGCTTCCAAGAAAATAGAAGTGATTTGTTTAGTTTTCTGTTTTTTTTTCTTTTAGTCTTTATGAATCCAAACTTTCAATTATACAAAAAGAATTCCTAGTTCTGCAATTTCCTTGTAGCAGGTTAATTAATCTGACATGAACACCAGCAGAAGGTTAAATCTTTGTCATCAAAGCTGTGAATTCTATGTGAACAAGCTCCCGTTCCCACTAGAGTTAATGTTGCTTGGTAGATACAGGACTTTGCTCTTAGGAGAAATGTGAGGAGGAAATATTGCTAATTTAGAGAAGACCTGAAAATTGGAACAATAGCTTTAAAAAGATTAACCAGGAACCCTAAATAGAACAAGATATTTTAATTTAGATGTTAAATGAAGTCTAATTTAACTTTCATGTGTGGGGAATTATGAGTAGCTACTAGAAGAGTTTGCATTTTGGAGCATAGGATCTCCAGAGACTGTGATAAGAAGGACTGTGATTCTCTTTCCCATTCTGATACAGACTTTTCCGAGTCTTCAAATCCAAAATATTGTGCAGAAGGAAAGCTATTTGTGACAATCATGAGAATGACAAATAAACTGCATTCACTATTTTTCTCAGCTTTTGAGTAGGAAAAGTCAGAAGTATGGGTAATTGAGATGCTTTCCCTCTTTTGCTACTAAATAAATTTTAAGAGATGTATCTCTGAATAAACTCTAAATTAAATGTCAGGACACATTCCTGCTTTAAAGCAGAGTTTAAAATGTCTGCAAAGGCTCCTTCTTAGCCTCTCTGCATGCTTTCTCTTTAGTAAAAACATACTAGTGACACAGCTTTAAAATCACTGTGTGAACCAATCACCAGGGCATCCCAGAAGTCCTTCAAATGGAGACTTGATCAAAATCCTCACAAAGGTAGGGATTAAAACCACTGAACCTAAGGTATTAGAGAGAACACACATATTTGTCAGGTCACTGTGTCTGTGACAGAGGTCGCTTGAATGTCTCAAACATTCCCTGTGCCTAACAAGTGCTTTGCTCTGCTCTGTGCATTGAAACATTCCTTTGGCACAAAGGACTCCAAATATTGTGGTGGCAGAAGGCTCAGGGTTATCATACAAGTGCCAGTGATGCCTTTCACACAGCTATTTTACTCTAAAAGTGTAAAGAGAAAGTGGCCAAGGAAGAGAATCTGAAATATATAGCAGTCATTCTGAATAAAGCAGCGTTTCTCTTGCAAGATCATGGTTCTTCTCCAATTACCATTGATACATTTTAGAGGAAATTACTATTGAGTGCTAGTTCTGGAGGAAAAAGAGAGTGGGTACTGGCTTCATTTTTCCTTTGAATATACTTTTATCATACTTTTCTTGTAGCCAGTTTTAGATTATTGAATGAAAATAGGTCATCACCTACTAGATTTGCTTGATGTAGTGGGCACTGGTCCATGTAACAGAATGGTTCAGCTGATCTGCCAGGCCATTAATGGGTCCAGCATTCCAACAAGTGCTGGAATGACAGTCATCATGGAAATCACTGGCTGATATTTGAAGTCAACTGCAAGGTGATGGTGTGTGAGGGAGTGGAAAAATTTTATCAGAGGGCAGAAAATAGCCAAAAAGTCCTGTTTCACAAAACACCCTGGGTTGTGGCTGACAGGAAACATACCTCTGCAGGGTTTTCATATTTCCTTGTTCCAAGGAAGGACCATGGAAGTCTAGGGAAGGCAAATGGACAAATACAAGTGAAATCCAGGTTGACATCAACCCCTTTAGGGCTCATAGTTAAGTTGCAGGGCAATGGGAATTTTCCATGTCTTTTTAGCATTAGAAATCTCAAACCCCATGATTCTTTTGGAAAAGGGAAAGACCAAAGATTCAGTCAACTAATGAGAACATAAACTGCTGAGATCAAAGTGTCAGTACAAGCAATTGGTCTGAAATATGGGATCCTAATCACTGGAACTGATGGATAAGAAGAGAACCATTTCACATCTGAGAAAGCAAAATGTAATTATTATGAAAGTGGTGATAGGGCAGGTAAATGACTTGCCCCCAAATTTAAAAAGTCAAACCTAGTTAATTTTATCTCAGCTAATAAAAACAGCAGTGATAAGACTGTTACAGATTGGTGAAAAATTAATGAAGTCTTTAATGAACTTTATGGCAAATTACATAAATCAGACCTAACTTAATAAAAGCCCAGAAGATTTTTAGTAGTGATTAGATTTTTCAATTGCTGAATGATAAAGAAAAGAACTCCATTAAAATACTCTCTTCCCTACTGGGAGATTCTGAAAGACATTACAGTAGAGAAAGAGACAATTAACAATACTTTCAACAGAGAGATTAAATAAACTTAGAGTTTTATTTTGAAATGATCATTTGCAGAGCTGACAAGAGCATATTTTGAAAACCCCTCATAGCAAACAACAAAGTCAATATTTCTTTTTGGATGAACATGAGGAAAGAGCTGTGCATGCTGTGCAGACACATAGATAACAACGTTTCACACAGTGAAGGATTTTGCTGGAGTTGGGGTAAGTGTTAAGCCTTAGTTTGTAATGTTTCAAAAATTATTTAGATAAACCTTGAAGAGGAACAAAAGACAAACTTAGACAAGATGGATTCCAAGGGCTTTCATAAGATCAGAGTTCCTCATACCAGTTATGTGAGATAAATTTGCATTAAATGCTCAAGTGTTTGGATGCAGACATATTTATAAACAGGCAGAAATTTCAACAGGGATATTTAGTAGTAGACAGAGACAGCACATGGGCCTGATTTCTATTACATGTCACTATGTCTGGAAACTTAAATTTCTTTTTTGCCTCTGAGATGTACTTGCAATTAAACCATCAATAATCATGTGTTGAAAACTTATTTCAGATTCAGAGGAGAGTCCATGCTTCGTGCAGGTTTTTCTAATTTATGTTACTTATCAGGGACTAGTAAAGGAAAAAGAAAAAAGATTGCACTTTGTCTCCTAAATCATGCCAAGAAGCTTTGAACCAAATTAGTCACATGAGAATGTTACTAATGTAACCGGCAGAGTCATTAGAAAGGCTGGTTTATTTTAGAATTTATCAAACTGGTGAAAAAAAAATTGTTCTTCCTCTTTCTCAGAGTTTTATCAGAAGCAATATTCAAATCAACTATGTCTAAGCCTATACAAATGGAGAAGTCCATTGCAGGAGTTAAAGATATCATGAAAGGGTGGAAGGAGAAGAGGATTAGTGGCCTGCTTCCAGCAAGATGGCACTTGGCAGACCATCAGATAATTTGTAAATGCAATAACCTTATATAAATCTTTTACCTCCTCCACTCCACTAAATGTTGCCACTCTATACCCTCTACAGAAACAGAGATCCTCCTCACACTTTTCACATTTCAAGAAAGCAACCCAGCAAACCTGTTTTCTGGCTACCTGGAGTCAGTCCATTGCAGATGGGTTTAATGAAAACATATTGAGTGACTCCATTCCTTGTGGCTTGCTGGTGGTGGAATTCACGGAGCAAAAGTCAAACAAAATATCTTCCCACAGTATTGCAATACAGTTAATGAAAATAAAATGTAAGAGCTATCAGCTTAATTCTTCCTAAACAAAGATATCCTATCTTTTTCTTTTTTTAAAACCTTGTTTTCAATTTCTCTTTGGAATCATAAAGTAGAATTATGGGAAATTTCCTATTTGAACCTCAAATTATAGCATGAAGCCTTCACCCAAACTAATCCTCAGGACTTTAACATGAACCTATTAAAAAAGTCTTGTCCAGACACTGGCAACCATGAAGGCTGTTTAATAAAAGTAGACAGATGGGTGCTCAGAAGTGGAATTTTACTTCAAACATTGACAAATCATCCAGTACCCACACTGAAAAGCAAGACGACCTCTGATCTCCAGACACTTTGTGACATGAGATTGTACAGAAGCTACCACTCTGCTCAGTAACTATGGCACACTCTCATGCAACCAGAGCAGTAAAATGCAGCAAAGCAATAAAGAAAAAAAACTTGTTTTGATAACTCCACCTCAGCAGGACAAGTGAGCACTCAGCAAACATTTGTCACTGTACAAGGATGCTTTGGAAATTACCTTTGAGCACCACTCCAGGAAAGGGGAGCAGAGTGAGCTGTTTGTGAGCAGGAATGTGAAAAGGGAGGCTCATTGCAGGCCTGGAGAGCAAAGCTGACCAAGCAGAAGTCAGTGAGGTCTTTCTCGTAAGACAGATTGTACAAAAGTGCTTTCTACCCCAGCCACAGGAAGAACGAAGAGTTTTCCAAGGAGCATTACCATCTCTAGCACACGAGTCTGTGGCCCAGGAAAAGCTGTGCTGTTTCCATCCTTGGAGTTTTCCAAAATACACCTGGGTACAGCCTCAGGTAACCAGGTCTTACCTGAAAGCTGACTCTGCTTTGAGCAGGAGGTGTGATTAGAGATCCCAGTCTGAATTATCCAGAGATTCTGAGTGCAGCTGGACCATCACTGTGCCCAGGCACAAACACAGAATTTTCCTTCAAGGCTATCCTTGTAGCTCTCATTTAAAAAGAAGTTGGAAAAATGTGCCCAAACTATTTGTATATAAATGTGTAACAATTTGTGATGCAAGTGTGCTCCATGCAGAATTGTGCTGTAACCATGGCAACTTCCATTGAGAGAGACATCCATTGTAAATCTATAAGGATCTAATTTAGAAAAGATTTAGTTGTACTACTCACTCTGTTTATGAATATTCCAATCATGTAAAAAACACCCCAGTCTCTTACAGAATTGTTTTTAAATAGTGCAGCTGTGTGATTAAGAATGCTATCAGAAGCATTTACATTGAACAGTTTTAAATTTTATTTTATGATTCTTCTGCAACTTAGATATTTTGGAGACTAATTTGGAATCCTTTGCTATAAAATCATTGTAGATTTATTCAGTCTGGCTTCTAATATTCCACTCTTCTTTGCCTGATTATGTTTTTTTTACATCTAGTCTATTGGGAAATATGTTTTAAAATACCCAGCTTCTTATATGAGGGTAAAGTCACAAATAAAAAAAGGTTCATTCCTCTTAGTACCTTAGTTGTGAGTTCTCTTTTAAATCCTCAGCTCTCTGTTGCAGCTCCCTGTTGTTCCTGCCCATCTTGTAACCTTTCTCAGTGGAATATTGGCCTTTATTTCTCACTAACCTTTTGTAAATTCTCAGATGATGGTCTTGTCTCTAAGGTATCAAAATCAGTGTTGAAATTTCGGATAGCTGTTTTGCATCTTGCTGACAGGCTGATTTACCTACTTACAACCATAATTTAGGATACACAGAAATATATCCTTAGAGGAGAGCTTAAAAATTTGCAGGGGACATTAAGATTAGAGTTTTTATTAGTATATATTTTTTACTGTTGGTTTACTAGTGCAGTCAAATGAAGAAAGAGAATGAATCATGAATCATCTAAGCTCTGCCTGCCTTTCTTAACACTAGAGCAGAACAAATCCCATTCAAGGTATATTTCTTTGCATGGGAAGGCATCAGCCAGACATCAATAAAGTCGATATGTGCCAAATAGCATTTTAGAAATTCAGAGCAGCCCTCCTCAAAAGAGCACAGCTCAGGGGACAGAGTAGCACTGGTGATGTTGGGTAACAGAGCTATACATACATCCTTGCTTCATGAAAAGTGACTAAATATATTGGTAGTGATTTTAATTTTGGGGGGGGTGTATTTTTTTTTGAGACTGCTCTGATCCTATTTATTTAGGGAATAAAACCAGCATCCACAGATGCCCAAGGGCCTTCCATCAAACTCTACCCGATGATTAACTGTGCAAAGATATGAGAGGTCTTGGGGTGCCTCCAATTATATGGATCCATGCTTGTTCAGGCCACCTGGTTTTTGTACTGACAGCATAATTTCTGCAGATTTTAGAGGGAAGTAATAACTTTTCCTGAGAGAAAGACAGACCTCCTGAAATGGCTTGGGAAAAAGTCAGCAAGTCCATTACTAAAGCCTTGGTCATTAGTACAGACGTGTCTTAATAAATCTAATGTGCTGTTGAGAAAAAAAATACATCCACTACTCTCCTGATGAATTTGTCTAATGGAAGAATACTTAACTCATAAGAGATATCTAATTTTTCAGGACCTTTTATGAACAATACCAAGCACAATGATGTAATTACTCAGTTCTACAGTTTCCTCCTCATTGAGAGAAAAAAAAAAAGAAATGCTGTTTGTACACATAAAACACTTCAGCCAAACTCCCTTTCCCATTACTCCAGCTCTGATACACCCAACTATTTCTTCATGTCTTGAGCATTTTAAAAATCTCTTTACAAATCAGAACCGTGTTAGGGAAGTTTCACTTTATCAGCAATATTGCATCCTGCTACAGAGATAACACAGCTCACATGATAACACTGCCTGTAGGTTACAATTCTCTTGGATATCTTCATGGAAAAGGAAGAAATGTCACCAGTTTTGGAGGCAGCTATTTTCTTCAGCTTTCCAGAGAGTTAAAAGCAATTAGTTGCATCTCATAAAAATAGCAGTCTTTTCAGTCTTTGCCCTGTTTACTCACTTTTTCTTCTTTAGTACAGTGGTTCTGGACTGTGCTTTAGAATTTAAGATTTGACCTACATCTCATTTTTAAATTAAAACCAGTTGTCCCCCACTGTGATCCCACTTTTCTAAACAGCTCCCTCTGTCATTTTTGAAAAGCAGCAGGATGCAACACGAGCATGTCTCTTGCCCCACAAGGGCACATGGGAAGGGGAAGATGTTTAGCAATGTAACAGACACAGTCCAAAGAATGAGTGAACCAAATGCACCCGTGGCTCTGGCTTCTGTCAGGTCTCATTAAAACCTGTGGCACTAAACTTTCAAAACCATTTGGAAACCACAGTTTGCCACCCTGCAGGGTTGGAATTGACACAGTCAGAGCCCTTCCCACAGGAATTCTGCCTCACCTGGAGAGCAGCCACTAAAACACAGGCTGAAGTTGGGCTTTCTGATCAATGCAGCCAACTGGAGAAGGACTCCTGTGTACATAAAGGTGGTTGGATGGATGTGTCTGGTTTAAGGTACATATTAGATCCATATATGCTATTAGCCAGAGCCTTTGGAACTTTCAGCCTTGTTCATATTTCTGAGTGTCCCTGTAATAAAGGAAGGTCTTTTTTATCATGAGTCCTTCCTCCTTTATTGGAAATGGAACAGTGAAAGGGACATCCAACTTGTGGGATGGATGTGTTGAGAAAGTTTTCTTTTAAATATAATTATTGTGACACGCAGTAGTTATGAATTGAAATTTCTCCATATTCTCTAAACTTGAATCTGAAGTTTCTAAGAGCAGCCATTCTAACATGGAGGCAAGAACTATTTTGTTCTGTGGTTCAGAGCACTCACACTTGTGGCACTTCCTCATGGGAACTTCAACTTTTGTTTTTTTCACAGCGTTAACAAAAGCCAGATCAAAAATATGTGGTTGCTCTTTGTTATGCAACCGTGCTGCTGCAGCTGGCTAACCAAGTGCTAAAGCCCAGGAACAGGAATTATTCCCTGTGCTCTCTTCTGTCACTCATCAACCCAAAGGATCTTCTGAAGAGTTCTGAACTGTACTTTTAGAAACCTTCCTCAGTCAAGGCCCATCCTTTCAGTTTGATTTCCACTTGCAGTTTCTTGGCATGGGTATGCTCATACAGGAACATTAACTTTTTATAGAGCACCCAATCCCCATAAAGCTTCCATTTCTCATACAGATGGGGAGCTGATCTAATTGCATCCAAGTTTCATGTGGCTGCTCCTTTGTAGAATGCAAGTAACTGCACCAGACAGTAGCACAAAATATTTGTTTGGATAACTTATCTTGGCTATTGTCAGAGCCAGATCAGGAGGAAAGCATAACATACCCAAGCTTTGAAAGCCAGCACCTACAGCCAGTGACAGGATTACATGAGGATCTCACATTTGCTAATAGAAAAATGAGATGGTATTTTTAGTCCTTAATTATGGACCCAAAAAGAAAACCCAAAACAACAACAACAACAACAACAACAAAACCATCAAAAACCCACGAAGATGTTTAAATACAATCTCCTTCAGAACACCTTCCATGACTGGTATTTTTCCATTTCTAGCCCAAAACCTTTTAAACTCAGGAACCTCCACCATTTTAAATAGCACTGCTGATTGTTTTGAGCTGTTTTTAGAAACCAGTGACAAGCCTGCCTGACATGGTGGTACGAACATCAGAAAAGCAACAAAGTGCAGTTTCTGAAAGCAGATTCCATATATCCTGATGGATTTACTTCTCTGGAAGGAATGAACATAATACAGTAGGTACTGCAGAAAATAATAAATGATGTTAAAAATGCCTGATAAATCATTTGGGACCACGATTATGGAAAGTTTGGAAAAAGTTTATTTTAAACACAATACTTGCACAGACAAATAATGATGGTAAATGTTTACATGCTCCCTGCAATGGCAATGGGGATTTTGGTTGGGGTGGAAGCAATTTGAAACTGAAAAACAGTAATAGTAGCCTGTCACAGAAGAACTAATCAGGCAAAGAATCTTAAGGAGATCACCCACAGGAGGGAAGAGCTTTGGAGTACATAACCCTTGTTAACTCTTATTCTAGAACTTAAAATGCTTGGTTCTCACCACAGACTCTGAACTGGATCAAAACCCACTACTATTCTATTGTAAGAATCATCAAAAAGGATAAATCTTAAATAGAATTTTTTTTTTTTTACACAAATTAGTGACAGTGTGGAAAAATTCCAACTGAGCAGTTGAAATCCTAATTCTTCCTGTGAACTTGAGTAACAAGGTGACAGGGGATCATCCACCACTACTGGAAACTGGTGAAAGCAGTTCAGTCTTTTCAGCAAGACCCTATGTGCAGATTATAGAAGCTGTGTTAGGAATTAGATGGGACAATGTCAAAGGAACCCTCACTATATAAACTTGATGTTTCTCTTGCGTGTAAAGTTGCAAAAAACCCACAAAACTGCATAGACCTCAAGAAAAATTCAATAAACCAAAGTGAAATTGATAAAAAAGAAGTGCAGGCTACTATGTTGACCTTAAAGTAATCTATACCATTACATAAAACTATCTCCCTCCTTAATATTAAGTCCAAGATTCTGAAAATGCTTTACCTCACTTGATACAAAATACTGACTAAATACAGATAAAATCCCAGAAGTGTTCTGTACTTAAGTGTGATTGCAATAACAGGTACACATTCAACAAGCAAAACCATAGTAAATTTTTAACTTTTTGCCTTTCTAACCCCAACAAGATGGAAGAGGAAGCAAAAACGGAGATGGAAGCACTAGTCCTGTGAAGAATAAAACCCAACAGCTGCTTTTTAAAAACCTGAAATAAAGTTGCCTAGGAGCCATCTTCTTCACTGCTGTTTCTGTCTCTGCCTAAAAAAAAAAAGTAATCTGAAACTCATATTAATATTTCCTTATTGCATCACATCTTTGATTTGTTTTTCTACTGCTGCTAGAGTGCCTTACTGTCTAATTTCATCCAGAGTGCAGTGCCTGACAGTCTGTGATCTTCCCATCCATCTGTGCTCCCCGTCCTTTAGAAGTGTGTACTTCCAAAATCACAATGTTAGCAGCCTAGTGACCTCTGCAGCTACTCAGGAAAACTTTCTGCTTTTTTTGTGTGCCACAGGACATGCTCTGTGTCCATTATTCCAAAGGGAAGCTGCAGCAGAGAGTCTGCAGGCAATACAAATTTTGGTTGTTCTGGTCTTATCACTGCTTTAGTATAAATATTTGGGCCATATAGGGAAAAATAGAGGGTTGATATAGTCTTGAATATAATTTTGGGGTTATGTTGACACTCCTGTCACTGCTACTTGCTGAAAGGATCCTGCTGATCTTTATGTTTTATTATAGTTGTGCAGTAAACATTCAGCGATTTTGTTCTTAATTCTGATATCTGAAATCAGCATTGTTTGCCCCTAATCTCTCCCTAGAGCAGCTTTTGTGAATTGGCCTCATCTTCTGGTTGTTACTGAATGTATGGATGTTTACAGGGACTAGGATGGAAATTATTTTAGATGACTGTTGCAATGTTTATTCATTAACTCAGTTTTAGGAATGCCTGCCAATGCTGAAGGAAACATAACTCTAATGAAGTACTTACAAAATGTCAGAGAAAATCTAAATTAGTCTCTGAGGTTTTCAAAATATTCATTAAAATATATCAGAATGCAGAAGGGTTTTCAACCACAAAGACAATCCTATTACTGCAAATTTTATTATGCATTTGCAGTTGAAATAGTCGTATAACATTTAACATATAGCAATAAACCTGATGCTATTTTGGTCAAATCTACACCATTTCAATGAAGTGTAAGGGATTTATTTTCTAAAATATCAAAAATCAAACAGAAAGAATGATAACCCATATTTGAGCAAGTTCTATATAATTACATTTAATTCATTTAAGAATGTATAGGACAGTTTCAAAGCTGAGCAAAATATTCACTAGGTTTAAAGTTTTCCAAAATATTTCCACTTACATTTCCACTAAAATGAACAGAAGAGTTGAGAGTACAGTGAATGATGATTTTCCTTAATGGTGCATAACCATGAAAAAAGTACAAGACTAGTTCTTCTGTTCTGGGATAGAGGAATTATCAAAATGCCTGTTCTGTCAAAATTTTCTCTTTATACCAATCACCAAACTGGTCTCTCTTTTCAGGTAAAATGCAAATGAAATCTTTGTTGGGTGTCCTAGCAGATAGAAGCAGAAGTAAAAAGGAGTAAAATAACTTAATTGGTATATGTGAAAAAGGGTGAAGTAAAATTTGGCAAACTCATCTTCTTTAAAAATTATAATCTGCAGAAACTTAGTAAATGTGGTCCATGCCCAAAGGTACCACTGATTTTCAAGTCTTGAAAAGTGTAAGAACTTAAGAAGCATGAGAAAATACACAGAAGCCACTTATAAAAAGAGGGCAAGACTCTTGATTAGTTGTACTTTTTAGTGTGGTGAAGAAGTAGAAAACCTAGAATAGGAAAGGCTTAGGTTCTCCTGGTGCATTTACAAGGCAGGTTAATTCTGAGAGAAAAAGGAGTTAATATTTTTAAATTTTCAGTCCTTCATTAAAGTCCTTTTCTTTTCCTTTCTACCCTGTGTGAACAGATTATTACTCTAAAGTCAACATGCATGGCATGATGATTTTATTGAATGATTTGCTAAGACCTCATGCATCATTACCTCATTGAAATATAATGAATAATCATTTATGACTTGTCAGTTAATAATGTGCAATAATAAAGGCTAATCGAGGTTTAAACCCACACCTGAGGAGGTGCATGCAACATGGAAAAAGCAGCTGAAGTACCCAGAGCATTCTTAAACACTTTGACAAGTGCACCTTTACTAGATGAGAATTCCTAACAGAGAATTTAGTCCTATGCCATATATCAACTGTATATTATTTAGAGATGCAGATGTAGGTTTTATTTATGTAGGTATATTGATGATATGCATTTGCCAGCAGAGTTCTCTGTGCTCAGCTGCTTTTGGGTTCCTTAAGATATTTCCCTTTAAGTTCTTCTAAATAGCAGATACAGAATTTCTATGGAAAATTGTAAGAGTTTACTTATGCTGGGAGAGAGGTGAGAGCATTGTATTGGTACAGAGGATGGATTGTTTTTCATTTGTATTGTGACAAAAATGTGTCAAGATTATGGTAGAGTAGTTAACAGATGAGCCTACAGAAGCCTTTGAAAAACTCAACAAATCATTTAAAATATAGAGAACAAAGAACAAAAGGATATAGTCAGTCTCAGAAAAAAGCTGTATCAATGCTATAAATAGCATCTAGAGAGGCTCCTTGAAAATAAAAGAGCCAAGAATTCACCTTACTTACCTTCAGCTAACATTGACCATATCGACTCTTAATTCTTGCTGTAAAAATTGGTCCTACCCATGGCCTTTGAACGCCCAAATTGTATAAAATATTTTCTGAGTTTTCCTTGAAAGTCTAGTGCTTCACTACTCTAGTACCAGGCAGAAAAATTGCCAGAATTGTCATGCATCATATCCATTTTTCTGGGGTCAACAGAGAGCTTACCAGAAATACGTATTTGATTTGCATTAAAAAAAATGCCAATTCCAAAGTGTTCCTGATAATAGTGCAAAATTTCATGGTCATTTTGTTACAGCTGATTTGATTGGCACCTCAAGAGAGGCCAGTAAATATTAAACAGCTCTCAGTCTTTTTTTTGTGTCAGTGGAGATTCAAAATGCTTTTGATGGATTCAGAGACTGTTTCATATGATATTTTATTAACTCCTGCAAGCTGTATGAAAACAATTCAAAATATCTCTTAGATAAAACAGCTTTAGCAAGAGCTAAATTGAGTCCCACGATTCAGCAATTTCCCATATGGTGCCTCATATGTCACAAAACCTGCCTGGATCTTGAGAGTGAAGGTGAATTTTTTTCCCTGTAGAACTTAATCTACATTAGAACAAACCAAACACAAGTATGCTCTTCCTCCTGGATCTCCATCTTGGAAAAATGCTGCTCTGTGCTTACATCACCGTGAGACAAATTGAATATTTATCTTCCAATGACTACTACTTCGGGTCTTGGAACTCTCTTGATATTTGCAGGCATGAACCACTGAAGAACTTGGCTCATTAATAATTAAATTCATACAAAGCTATTGCAAATGGAGACAAACAGCATCCTCTCCAAACACCTGCTGATACAATCTCCCATGTTGGCCTCAGGTGTGAGATACAGATATCAAATGAAACATTTGGAACCGTCCTAATTTGCCACTGATTGACAACAATACTTTTGGTTTTTTTACTTTTGTTTATTTTCTGTGCTATCTCTGATGCCCGTTAGCAAAAGAAGATGGTAAAATAACTCTCAACTTGCTAAAGCATGAATGAAGAGTAGCAAAATCATTTTTAAAGTGGGAAATATGAAGCCATATGGAATTCCTTTTATGGCATAAGCAGTCCTTTTTGCAGTTTTTCTGATGAGGTAACTTTCAATTCATCATGAGAGAACATCAGATTTCTAGGGAAATCAGGCAATTGTGGCAGTAAAACAGCTGCCACATCCCTGAATGGTGAGCACCGAGAGGCATGGCCAGAAATGGTATTGCCTTTAGTGGCACTTCACACCTAAACCAGTCCCTTGAGGCAAATGCCTTGCACTCAGAATTTTTCCTTTCAAATGAAACTCAAAAGTGTTTAAAACCCCCATGTACAAACCAGTTATATTTACAACTGAAAAAAAAAAATCATGAATGCAACTATTTATAACAAACTTTTTGTGTCTTACAAAATTTGACTGATAATGATATCACACAAAGATAATGGTTGTTGAGCCATTAAGTGGCAAAACGGGGCACACGAAGAAGAGGTTGCCAAAGCAACAGCAGTTAATAGGCACACAAAGGGATTAATGAAGAGCTTCACAATTTCTGTATAAAACACATATATGGAATGAGAAATGCTATTTTATTAACTGCAAAATTGAAGAACTCACTATTAGCAGATTCTGATTGGCAATAAACAAAAATATAACAGCACTGCCCAAACACAGAATTTACTGCATCTCAAAAAAAAGTATGTAAAAATTTTGAAATCAACTAGAACATCAACTGGACACATTGATATAAAGTGGCTGTAATCCCTTTATAGTGATCCTGCTCTTACATTTCCACAAAACACAGTGGGATCTCTTGCAGTTTTTTCTCACTCCATCCTGACACATCAAGCAGCAGTTGAATTACTAGAATTCTCACAACTCCACCAGCAAACTGTATTTTACTCTGCTAGTTTGTTATCCTGGCAAGGGATGTGATAATTACTGAGATCACAAGGGCGCCATCTAAAAACATTGTCACCTTCCAACTCAGTGGCACAAACCCCCGTGTCTTACATGAACAGCAGAGAGATTACTATTGATGCCAAAATTCACTTATGGGAACAATTTTGTGTCTGCAGTTCAAATAGCTGCCTTTTTTTTCTTTTTTTCTTTTTGTTTGGTAATGTCTGCTATTTAATTATTACATTTTTCAAAAGCATAGCAGATTGACCTAAGTAATTATTTTTTTATCCACAGGCCTCTAATTGGTCTGTCTTTGCCAACATTTTTAATGTGAGCAACTCCAAAACTACTATTTTCCATGTGGGTAGCAAGACTGGCTGTTAACTCAGAGACTTTCCAAAGAGTCCTATTTTAACTAATGTTCATTCTGCAATATCACTGTTGTTCCCTCCAGCGCTCCCTTTGTTGGGTTTGTCTTCCAGGCAAGCTACAGGCTTTTTCTGTCTGTCATTTGCCCAAGTGCTCTTTTACACTGATTCCCTTTCCTTTGTGTTTTTGACCACAGAAATGAAAGTACTGGAGTTCTGTGCTCTATAAGCTCTGGCTAGGATAATCAGGTTATTTGGTAAGAAAGTCTGCTTTGACGTAGTCCGCCTACTTGTCACAAAAAGGAATACTTCAGGCTAGCAGATCGTTTCTTTCTGGAAGAACAGTGATTACCTAATTCCAGAAAAATGGCTGCTCACAAAGCTACCAAGAATCACAGTTTGCTTGATAAAGGAGGGGACAGCTCTCATCAGAGCTGTTATTTTGCTGATGATATGAGCGAGGCCATAATTTACAGAGGTTTCTGGCAGTAGGCTCTAATTCAAGAGTTCTGTCAATTTTTGTTTTCTCAGTAAGGCCCTCGGTGGGCCTAACACGTGTCCTTCACAGAGCTCTGCTGAGGAAGAAAACAGAGGAACAGCTTGGCACTAGATAGCTACCATTTAAAAGGAAGCACGGGAGAAAGAAATGTGCATTGTTCTAGCATGACTGCCCTGAAGATTCCTTACCCAGAAGCACATTTTGCTGCTCATTCTTTTTACTGTTCTACAGTCAAATAATTATAGTGCAGTTGCTGCTTTCCTATTCCTCTTTGAAAACAGTTCCACATGTTTCTCAACACATACCTCATTAAAACGCAGAAACTGTCTTATTCTGGAAGAAACTTTATGCAAATTGTATTATATGGACAGAAAGAAGTGGAGCATAAATTTGAGGATGATGTTTGCTTATATAAAACGAGGGAGAGCCTGTGTCTGTTTATTTAAAGAAAAAAAAAATCAATGACATAATCAGGACTATTTAGAAGAAAAACCCCAAGAGTAATCAAAGATAAACCAGAAACAGACTTTGAAAAAAATCGCCTCGAAATACAATGCTTAACCACTTGGTGTCACTCTTAACTCGTGCTCGAGTCAGCTCTGCACCGTCTATACCAGCAGGAAACACAGCTGTAATAAAGAAAAGTGACAGACTGGGCACGATTTCACTAGCTGTATTTTGGAAAGAAAATTCAGGTGTTCAGAGATTCGAACAGACTGACCTAACTGTTCTGTAGAGGTTGCATGGCAGAGACATGTTCCACAACTTGCTGTCTGAAATAGACCATTCATTGTCCCTGTCACCTGCAACATCTATTAAATCCAACTGTTTGATTTGTTATCATCTCCTCTCTAGTTCTTAACATGGATTGCAAATAGAAGTGTCCCACACTTACGCTCTTTGTGCACTGTTGTCAATGGAAATAAACTTTGAAAATGTCACCAAACCCTTGTCTTGGTAACTATGGTTAGTGAGTAACTATGAATAACTATGGTGAGTGAATATCCTGCCTTAGTTTCAGGATTGGACTTTTTACACGATCAACCTGCAAAAAATTTAAAACTTTTAAAAATAGTAGCCTTAGAAGCCAAACTAATATTTGGCTTCTACTTTCCTCTAGGCTGCATTGCTAACATAAACAGAATAGATCATACTAATGCTGGCAAGTGCAAACATCACTCTATTCCATGCCAACAGGCATCACAGCAAATAACCCCAGCCCCCTCCCAGCCATCACATCCAGCCTTTGCACAGGATGTTGCCTTACAAGGTGTTCAGATCCACCATAAACACATTTTTCCCAGCTTTATGTGAGCAACATTTGGCTGCCATTAGCATCACTGGTATTTACTGGGAGTGAGACAACTTTATTTCTCAGCAGAAGTGTCACTGACAATGCACCTTTCTCTCGGCTTTGCCAGTGGGATGGAGAGAGGATAATGGATGAAAGCTTGAAAAACGGTTGTTCAGGAGACAGACACTGCTATTACATTACAGCTTCTTAATTCTGATAGTTTTCAGAGAGTTGACTTTCATATTTATTGCCCAAAGGGAATTTAGAAAAGCAGTGTTTATAAAACAACATACTCCTATTTATAGTGTGGCTTATTAATGAGAATTTAGGAACAACAAGCTCTGAGATTTCAAATACCTGAGTGATAACAAGAACAAAAGGTGATAAGAAAGCAATTAAAGGTCTCCTCTGCTGGCTTCCTGTTTCCTGGCAATACTTCTGTGTTGGATATTTGGAAAGCATATCAGGATTTTTTTTTTTTTTTAAATCTAAGATCTTCTTACTCATTCTCCAAAAGGTATCACGTGAAAGCAGCTTACCTCTCCTCTCTTCTTTCCCCATCCCACCATCTTCCTTCCACAGGGTGGTTCTGGGTACCACAGGTTGTCATTTTCCCTGGTACTTACAGCAGAAAGGCAAATATGATGCCAGAGCTGCATTGCTGGTACCTCACTCAGTGAGATGCAGTGCAGGAAAGGACCTGCCATCCTCATCCCCTGCTCACTGGGCACTGCCTCCCTCAGAATTATCTCTGCTCTCAATTCCCTGCAATAGTCTGTCAATTCTCCTTCCTTGCTACTAGTCTTTCTGAATAATATCTAAGTTAACCTACTTCAGATTTTCTCCTGTGAGCTTAAAGGTTAATTTTAATTTAGCAAGGGGCTTTGCAGGCAAAATTGATTTGCTCGGAGTTATAGAAGCATTCTCTGGGTTAGCAAAGAGATGAAGACCACTGAATAGAAGGCCACAATAACACATCCTTCCTATCTTCATTGGCTACCTTAGACTCCTGTTTGGATTTTCATATTTCAGGTTTCCTATTTCTGAATCTGACAATGAACTGGGGTAAAATCAGTTGAAAGCTGCAATCAAGAACTCGCATTTTTGGACTCAACAGGGATGAAATTTGCTCCTTCATACCTACAATGCCTGAAGCTGCTGGACTGTACTCATCTTAAGATGGTAACAATGTCTAGTTTCATGTTCACACCTTACTTCTGGATGTATTGCAATATTACAGAAATATTACAGAAAGCTGGTCTGAAGCATAATGACTTTAGTTTCAGAACTGCTAAGTAGCAAGTGACTCAGAGCTCTACCAGAAAAGGTAAATGATAGAAATGGTGTTTCACAGCAAAGGTAACATCTACCAAAACTTGCTAACAAAAGCAAATCTTTTCAGCTCATTGACAAGCCCCTCACCTCATTGATGCATCAAGCCAGTGTTTCCATTCACTCAGAACGTATATGGATGAAAAGAACCCCAGTTAAAACATATAAACTGGTTAAATTGGGTGCAGCAAGGCAGGAAACCTTCAAGAAGGCTGCTAAGAGAGAGAATCATTGCTTGATCGCCCATTTCTGGCTGCTCTGTCACCAGTACTCGTAGCCGTGGAAAGGGGTTTTAACCCTTTAAGTGCAGCAGAAATAAGATGCACAGCTACATGGGCGTCTTTCATGACAGGAAGAAAGAGACAAGTTTATTCAGAAACACACTTGGTTTTATAGCATGACTCGCAACTCCAAGAGTAAAGAAAAGGTGATTGGTTCAGAGAGAAGGCACCCCATTGCCAGGGCCTGGTCACACACCACAACAGGGGTTCTACCTTTGTTATTAATTCCTTTTTATTTTGACCAAATTATCACCCTGGGAGAAATTCTCCCTAGCCTTGAGCTGGCCCAGCTTATCGGCTGGGAACAGAGCTGAAAAGCTCCAGCCTGGAATATTTTTCAGGCTGTAATTTTCTTACTTTCTCAATATGTGTCCCACAAGTACTGTTCCCAAGATTTGTGACACAGCCCATAACTCACCAGCTGAGACATCAGAAACAACATCGTTGATTCAGCTGGATTTTGGTGAATCAGAAGATACAAAATCCCATCAGAGTGTAAATACTTTACCTTTTATGAAATCTAGACAAGTGCTTGGTGAGTGGCAGTAAGTTTCACAGTAATGTTACATATTCAGTTAAAAATATTAACCAGTTATTCTCAAGATAGGTGTTTTAAAATAATTTATAATGATGAAATTATAGGAAAAATTTAAGAATTTGATACACTTCAAGAGTATTTAGAAACGTGAGAGAAAGCAAAGTCTTGCAAATTTTCTGTCCAGCTGTCATTACGAAAGCCCAAGACAGAGGGGCATTTTTTCAGTTAAAAATCCACAAGACCTACAGAAACAAGTAGAAGGCCTTCCCTGCACCTTTGTTTTTTTTCCTCCAGAAAGGTAATACCTATTAGCTACTGAAGCCTACAAACATCCATGTAGTACAAAGAGGAGAAATTTGTATTTCCTCTCTTTGGTCCCAGCCGTACTATGGCTTTAATGTATTTTATATCAATTAATAAGCATGACTGCAGTTATTATACTTTTAGGTGTTGAAGCAACATCCCATTATTAGTTTTTAATATTACTTTGTGATTGAGTATTTGAAGTCAGTGATAACCTTGTTCTACTCATGTAATTTCTTTTATTGCATTGTTTTCCCATATAATATAGAAGGTTCATTAAGAAAGCAGCAAGCTGAAGGACGTTACTGAAAGCACATACTTAAAGGAAAAGTACATAGTCAATACAAACACATTAATTAGTGTACATCACACAGCAATGATTCTTTCACCAATATGCTAGTTTTATGAGCCATTTTCTTTCTGCTTCTATGGAAAAGCATTAATAATCAGTCAGGTGATCTAGGGTACACCTATACCATATACCTTGTGTATTGACTGCCCAGGTCTAAGGATATCAGCAGAGCAGGAGATATTTATAGCTTTGCATGCTCCAGACAACCAAACATTGTTAAAAGTAACTCTCAAACAAGGTGAGAAAATTAGATTTATCATGAGGTTGAAAGCATAAAGAGAGGTACCATATATATTAGATATTGTCTCCTTTACAAAGGAAAAATGGATTAATAAAAGCTATTAAAAACTTGAATTAATGCATATTTTATAGACTCTACAGCATTAAGGGGAAGATTAAACTTAAAGGTGGCCATTTCAGGCTTTATGCAGCATTTTATAAATTTATTTCCATCCCTTGAAGTAGTGTGAGTGTAATGCCAGCAGACCAATTATGTTACCAGAATGAAGTAACCATCTACAGATGCTTTGCTTGAGATGCCAAACTGCAGAGACACCTTCACATTCAAATTCACTGCTGTTACAGCCTACATAGAAAAGAATATCTTTTTATAGGAGATACTTTTTGTTTTCATTAAGTTTTTACAATTTAGGTAGATTTCAGGAGGCATTTAAAATTCACAGACAAAGTATTATCAAGAGTGAAGGACTAACAGGATTAGTTACTATAATTTGAAAGGTTCAGACTAGGATACAAAATCTACTGGAGCTAAATGAAAGAGTTATACTGTCGGAAAAATGTAACTTTATGTAAAGATCACTCAAATTCACAGAACTAAAGCCTGTTCCCATATTTCTGAGCTTTGGGGTCCCACACGTTCTGCATCTGAAAGTAGAATCTGTACTGACAAGTAAGCAGAAACAGTATGGGAAGGTCAAGGGATCCTGAAAGGCAGAAAGCCCACGGCAGCCCCAGAAACCTCTCGTTGAAAAATCAAGGACAGAATGAAAGAAACAAAGTTAAGAAAAGAATTGAGGAGGGATATTGTAAAGAAAATTGCACAAAACGAGAAGTATAATGAATTTGCATTCAATACACTTGGCAGATCACACCAAAGAGAGCCAAGGGATTTGATCTATCAGTTTTCCATTTCCAAATGAGAGCTACATAAAAATGTTAAAGTTTATCAGTTTGTCATAAGAAGGAACCTTTCCTTTTATTACGGAAACTTACTTAAAAGGTGAATTCTGTTTGTAGGTGGACGAAATTGGTTACAATGGTTAAAAGTTTATAGACTGGGAGAAAGAGCATGTTAGTTACTAAATGGTTTTAGAAAGAAAACTGAGTTGGTATAGTTGAAAAGTGAAATTAATGATAGAATTAAAAAAAAAATCTAAACACCATCTTTCAAATTATATTTCTACAGAAATAGATAGATAGATATAAAACAGGAAGACCAAAATCAGTGATGACCTTGCTAACAGCATAAATTGTACAACTATCTTCTTTCAAATGTGCCAGACAGTCTGTATGGCCAATACACGTTTACAGTAAGAAAGGTATCCAAAAGAATGATTTTTTTTTCTCCTATACTTCTTGAAAATGAATTCAGCTAAGCTGTACCACAAATTTTCTTTATGATGGACATGTCAGACAGACCATCTCAAATCCAAGTATCAGCAGAATAGAATTAAAAACACATTGGTAAAATGAATAATCAGCAAATCCCCAAGACCAAGTGATATTCAGTAAGATGTTCTAGAGGCAGTCAAGTATGAAATTACTATAATGTGGTAATATGTAATCTTTTGCTTATAAGGACCTTGGTGCAAGAAAAATAGAAGTGGCTGATGTAATACCAAGATTTCAGGACAGTTCTTAGGGGGTTTGGAGAACCTACAGACAAGTAAACCAGCTACAAGGAGTTTCAGAATGATCTCAAGGCACCAAAGGATAAACATTCTAAAAGGCCACACAATATTTAATGTACAAAAATCTAAAGTGATATAAATTGGAAAACAATTACAACTTTAGACAGAGTTAGGCCTTTGAATTTGCATTACATTTTTCATGCCTACTTTTGGTGGAGGTTTCAGAAAACTCTCATTCTACTTCTGATGCTAACCATGATTTTTGAAACTGAGAAATTAAATCGCAGCTTTTTAGCAGTCCCTGATATGTGCTGCATAAACCCCAAATTTAGAAGCAAAACCAAATTTAGAGACTAACTGCCAAAAATGGAAGTAGAAAAGAATATTTCAATTTCTATCCTTATTAAATTCCAATTTATTTTAGCTGACTATGAAAAAAATTAATCACTGAATTTTGATGAATTTGACTAAGTCATACCCCTTGAAATTCAGTCTACTTGTATTTTATCTCTCTGATTAAGCAAAAGGTTTATTTTCCTCATTTGCTGCCTTTAAGCCCAGTCTTTTTATACTGTGTTCTGAATAAACCAAATATGTAAAATTAATTTCCTTATCATGAAGCAATTCAGGGGCCATGAGTGATTTAACTCCTCAGACTATTTACCAGTGAGCTAATTTTGCCTTTTGTTAGTGAAATAATAGGGCACAGTTCTGGCTGGTAAACCTGATTCTGTGTCAGACCTCTCAGCCACTAAGGGTGGGAAATTTTTCCTGGTGAGTGCAAATTTTTTTCTGGTGAGTTTTGAGTTCTGTGAATGATGGGTGGGAAAAATTTCCTACTTTAAGCACTACATAGATAAGTAAAGAATACTTTTCTTGTGCTAGGTGGAAGATTTAATTGCCTAGAGCAGAGACTGCCAGGTGTTTTAGAGATGTTTTGTAAAAAGTACTTGCAAAAGCTGTCCAGAAGGGGTTGACCACAGAGAGTACAGGTAGATTTTTATGAAGACAAGAAGATAAAAAAGGCAGTTTGGCCCAGTGAGGTGTGCAGAGCACACTGTGGTTCCCTCCTAACACACCACTGCTGACTAAAGCTCTGCACCAGCCCATGCAATGATCATAGATACAGAACCTCCATAACCATAACAAATAATGAGAAACTTAAAAAATGATGGAACAAGGAACTACAAAAAAACTCGCCTTCACAGGAAAATGTGCTTTCACCTGTAATCTTTTTTAAAAATATTAAATCTTCCCCTATATGACACAGAAAATGTGTTTTTTAGAAGTATTTGAAGAAATAGATCTTTGTCTACAATCAAAATGCCTTCCTCTCTGAAGTACAGTGTAGTAAGTGATTAACCAGCACTAGCAACGCAACACAGCTCTTGATGGTGGGAACTGGAGAACATAATCAGCAAATAATGCAAATTATTGCTAATCAAATAAATTAATTCATTTCTTATGATTAGTAAAGAATTCAATTCCATCTGCAAAGTGCTGTCTGTAGGAAATTCAGCCCAAGAGTATGCAGCTTGATCAGTAAACTTTGTAAATAACTTTGCAGCTGAAGTATGTCGTTCAACTAGTGAAGTTGTAGCTCAGTTGCCAAAGTACTTCAAAAGACCCACAGCTGAGATGTGGAGGAGCTCAGCTAGAGAGACAGGTGCCCGGATCTGTGACAAATTCAACTAAATTAGGAGTGTATTCATCTTCACTGACAGTACATACAAAGAAGAATATAAATAATATCTCAGTCATTACACTGCTCAGCTCAGCAAAACGTACAATTACATGACCTGAAGTATAGTGTTAAATTAATGAATTCATCTCAGTCAAGACAGAGGGAGACTGGTCATTAACTTATCACCCTGGTGGCCATGATATTTGGGAAGTTATGAGAGTGGGCTGTGCCTACAGGACAACACACTTGCCAGGGAATAGTACTGAACTAGGAAAACATGCAATGTATTTTCCCTTCTGTAGTTTCCTGCATTACTAACAGCATGCAAAGTCCTCTGCAGGATTGAAATAGTATTCTCCAGGGATGCATCATGTGGCTTATGATCTTTTAGGGCAGTTCTTCCCTGTTTGGGATAAGACCTGCAGTGGAAGTATCATGTGTTGAGGGACCTCTTCCAGCTATGTTGACTCGTGGTATGGTATTTTATGTTTGGGTTTGAGCTGCAATACCTGCAGTTATGGCAGGGATAGTTTCAGTTATTTTCCTGTCCTGAGCTGGAGGTGACTCTACAGTGGTGGGTTGTGCTTTCAAATTCATCCTAGTGCTGCTCAAACTGGCCTACACAGTTAACCCCTGCATCTTGCTATCAGTAAAGCAATGAGTTAACTGGAAATTAATGTGGCTGAAGAATAAGGCCCTTTCCCAGTCTTTCCACCAGACAAGAGTCCTGCTCTTGTTTGCTGCTCAGTGACATGAACAGCTTTGGGAAGGGGCAGTAGAAAGACAGGAGTGTGGAACAGGGTTTGCTGTTTTTTCTTCTGCAAGAGATGCATGAGGTACTATGGCCTGACCAAATTTTGAAGTCAAAGATCACAGTCTGGGCTCTGTATAGATCTGCTCACAACAGCTACAATCTCAGTGGTGGTCAAAGCCAACCAAGAACCTGGAACTATTGCTATGCCTGCAGATTAACAAACCACAAGCACGTCCTTAGTAATATTTATTTGCAAGACACTTACAAAGACAAAGCCTTTATTAAGGTCTGCTAAAATTTGGAGAGTTGAGAACACGAGTTATGTCACACTTTCAACACCTTCTCAGTAACTCCTAAGTATAGATGCCTAACACCTGAAAATACAGCATGGTAGAAGATAAATAAAAGTTGTAATACATAGGCATTTTACATCATGTGCAAATAATGCTTGCTCTGATATAAGTAACACCCAGCTGCCTGCAAGCTAAACAAAAAGTGACACTACATCTGAATTAAAATTATTTTTCTGTTGGTTTTCTCATACAATCCACTTAGAGCCTGTAATTAAAGTAACATTTTGCTTAGGTCCTCTAATTAAAAGTTGCGTTCATATTTTGTTTCTTATTTTCATACCAAATTGACTTTTTAGAAGAGATTAGCATGGCAAATATATCCTGAAGTACAGAAAGCAAGTGCTTCTTGCATAAACTCTAGGAATAAACATATTATTAAGTCAATTGGTGATTGAAAATGCTTCCTTTTTTGACTCTAATTTACTAGAAGTGCAAAGAACAATAACTGGAAAACCTTGCTACTTTACAGAAGGAGAATTCCTTAAGATTAAGATGGTCACATACATTCATCCATCACCATACTTTAAAACGTCAGTGTGTCAAGGCACAGATGGTCAGAAGTGTGGTTCAAAATTCCTAATTTTACAGAAGGAATGACTTTTTGAGCTAAATGAAATCATCCCTATTTTATAGGGAAGTACAGTCCACATCAGAAAATCATATACCTCTTCTAATTTTCAATTTCTTGGCTTTAGAATTACTAGTGTCTAACAACATGGTATATCACAAGTACAGAGTCAAACTACGCACTTTATGAATTTCTAACTTGCTTCAAGTGAAATTTATATATTTCATAACTTGGCAGGGAAACACATAGTTCATCCTTGACCAAATTATTTCATACCCCATAGGAGAGTGATGGTTATCAGCAATTTAATATTTAGCTATCCCCCTTAATCCTGCACTGAATGACAAAAGGACTGCTGCCTTCACTGGGCCACAGAACAAGGGAACATACAGCTGCTTCTACAAAGCTGGTAGTTGACCATGGAATTGAACATCCAATATTACTTGAGGAATAAATAGCCTTAAAACTTAGTGTCCACTAACCTGATAACCGAACAATCTCATCAATCTTCCCTGTGTGCACTCAGTCCCAATTTCTATGAAAATTCTTTGGGCATAAATTAATTTTTTATTCAATTCTTTTGTGAAGCATCAAAGTCCACCCAATAAAGCCAGATCCCTGGCACTCAAATAGTTATAGAGGAGTAACAGAGATCTATCTGTACATAAAGTGATTAGCTTTGCTCAGAAAATGTGCTAAAAAGTAGCTGGGGATTGATGGACAGGGTGCTTTGTAGCCCAGATCCTGCAGTGAGCTACAAGTTCTAAACTATTTTGTTACCCAAACTATGGCGTTTTCTGCTCCTAATGAAAGGTACAAACGTTCAGTCTACTGAGCTATCAGAACAAGCTTTGACAGAGGACGTTATTCTGCAAAGGCTTCATATCAGCATACACAATATTTTATAGGGCAGCCATGCAAACGCAGTGAGCTGTTCATGCAGTATTTGTTGTGTGATACAGAGCCTGCAAAAACAAAACACAGGAGGAGTGGGCATGGAAAGGAATCCATGGTATCCTTTCTGTTTACAGCTGTGGGGAACAGTTCGACTGGGAACAGCTGGGATTGTCTGTCTAATTGATTCAAATGTGCCTTCAGCTTGTTGTTTAGATCATCGTGTTGGTTATGTAAATGAGCTTTCTATGGAAGATGATGAGTACAGGTTTTTTTTTATTTCCCTTGGGTTCTCATGTGGTGTAATGATGATAAAAAGCATTTTCACCAGGAAAATAGCAGTGGTGTTTAAAACAACCATTCTCCTCTGATGGTGGACAGCACTATTAGATAGTTTGATTTACACAGAGCAGGAGGAAGTGGGAAAGATTTTTCTCTGTTGTAAAATGCAGGGGAAAAAAAGGAAAAATTTTTGATACAGATAAAATTCTGTAGATCCTCAACTAGGAATTAATTATTCATTACACAGATTTCTGCACCACTGAATGGTACAGCAATCTACTATGATTTTGGGTCAAAGTACATCACGGGATCCTAGAGGGGTAGTACCACGTTTCCACCTTCACTGAGTGCAAGAGCAATTTAGGGCCGTGAATTCAGTTTAGAAATTTATGAAACTGTAACTTAGTAACCTTTCAAGAGCTACCAAGAAGCTTAAGGAGCATTTCAGACACCACTCAAAGATGTCAGCTTTCCTAAAAAATTGTTTCACAATTAATTTATTAATCTTCTAGAACTAAATCTCCTAAATTGCCTATTACCAAAGGAAAATAAACATCTGCTTCCAAATGAATACAGTAAGAATTCTAGACAAAGTCTTCTACACATATTACACCCTAGGCATGTTTGGTGGCATCAGCCTTTGGAATGGTAACTTTTGGGTTTACAATTGTGTTACACTAATAAATAGACCCTAATAGAAATTAAAGAATGAATACAGTAGTCTGGAATTGCCTGCTTGAATTGATTGCCATCGACTTTGCTTTTTACATTTAGACCAGAAAAGAACATAACATTCTGCTTTCAAATGATTAAACATTTTCAGAACATTCCTGTCACCATTCAGTGCAAGTCTCCTGCTTTTTTCTGGACATAATATCAGTGGGCAGGGAGTGTAAATACTGTGGCTTAAGAATAGTTTCTGTCATTAGTGCAAAAAGCACTTTTGCTAAACAAAACAGTTTAGGTGTTTCTGAGGTAGACAACTTTCCTTTTAAATCATAAGAGCTTTCCTCCTCTTTGAACATTTGCTTACTTCTTTTGGAATGTAAAATAGTTTCTCTTCCAAGCAGTCCTGGAAAAAATATCTCTGGTTTCAGCACCGTGGAGTAATGTATCTATTATTTACAGTATAATGAAACTTATCCTTGGATAATAAAGAGCTAAGATATTTGATAAAAGTTTATTTATGGATTTCTTTAATATATGAAAAGAGCTATTATAATAGAGATAGAAAAATATATATTCACAAGCATGAATGCACACAGGACCTGTGATGTCCTGTTTGTAGCCTCTGTTGCCACCAAACCATCACAGAGATTTATCTGCCCAAGAGCCCTCATGGTTTGGTAACCTGTGGCTATCTAATACATATTTTTGTGAATATTTCATTTTTCATAGTCACCTTTCATGAAAGACTTTAAACTTTATGCATGCTTTGGGTTGTATTTTTTCTGGTACTTTCAATAGGCAAAATCTAGTCTTTTGAGGAGTCTCAGAGGTAATTTCCATCTGAAGCCATTGCTATTCAATGGCAATGTAAGTGAGGAGGCCAGAGATCACCCCACTGCTACTGAGCTCATGCCAGTCATGAGTACTACAGATGTTTATTCTATCAGCAGATGGAAACTTCATGGGTCATTTTGCCTCATTCCCAAGGGTAAATGTCAGTTTGTCTGAGACTTGAAAATTCGCTTTCTTGTCACCAGGTCAAAACGCTGACCTAGTCAGTAACAGCAACATTTTAGGTTAGACATGGGGGAATCTTTTGATACATTGGCTGCTGACTCAAGCATATGCCCATGAAAACTTGTCCTTCCCCCTTTGAGACCCAGGTTCCATCTTGCATGTTTGATATCAAGGCTGTTATTTTCAGCAGACATCATCTCGTTTTTACCTTTGAGAACAGTTTTAATGGACCATGGATAAGCCATCAGAAAAAAATAAATTGACTCTAACCTGAATTCTACGCTACATAAGGTACATCATGAACAACCCTGCACCAATGCATTTTAAAATTCAGACTGAGGTACCCATTAATTATGTTCAACAGAAGCATGAGAATATTCCTCCTTTAATTTATCAGTACAGCATTAAAATCATAGAAGCACATTTCAGGGACAAGTTATTTTTTTCTCATAATTTACGAAATAAGAATAAGCTAAGATTCCTTATAAGAATCACAGCTCAGGGTTCAGACTGGTTAGATGACTGTAACTAAGCAAGTGAAGCTACAGCTCAAAAATCTTCCCATATTCAATGTTTCCAGAACTCACTGGACATTGTGAGTGCAGTTCGACATATACTGTTATGCTTGAGTGTGTCATGTGTAGCATAAAAAGGAGAAGACTGATAAAGAGAGGTTTAAGGTCCACTTCCTCTGATTTTCAGATTGCTCAGAAACTGAAAATACTTAAATTACCAAGGCATTAACATGCCTCCAGTCTACTTGGAGCAGCCAGTTGCTTGAAATGAAACAACATGTTCTATAATATGCTTATACAGCCCATAGTTTCCAACCAAGGAGAATAAAAAAGAAAAAAGAATTGAACAGTTTTTTTTCCCTAAATCCACTTTCAGCACTACTTCTCATATCTGATACCCTTATTTTATGCACACCTGACCTGAAGGGGCAATGAAGTTAAATTTATCATGTCTACAAGGTGACAAATCATTAGTACACCTATGTTAAAATCCGTGCTCACTCCACACTCTCTGCTAGTTTTCAAGTTCCAGTTTTGATTGTTGTGGATATAACCCTATTTAACAAAGTTAAACCAAGTCAGTAAGGATTATTATCTTGTAAGCACTGGCCTATGCAAACAGGATCCTTTGAAGTGGAATCATTTGATTCCATATTTTCACAGAAGCTGTATTGAAGTTACAGTGTTGTGCTGCACATCTGCTCTCTGATCCCAGGGCCTGAATGACAGCCAGGCTTTATCCAAATCACCTGGATTTGGTGGGCATGTAAACTTGTGAAAGATATACAACTGCCTTTTTCTAGAGTCATTTTATTATCATCCCTGCAGATTCTCTGCTCCTGGATCTTGGAAAGTAACTCCCCCATGTGTACCTCATCTTCCCTATTTCTGAAAATGGAATATTGTCGTTAATCAGTACAGCCTTGGGGATCCTGCAGGTCATTGGCCATGGCTGAAACAGTATTGCTATTATTACTCTAAAACAACTTATATTACTACATAGCTGATGCTATTGTCCCAATAATACATTTTGTGATTTGAAGCAATTTCCTGATATGCAGCTGAGAAATCAGCTTGAGTCCAGTCTTAAACCCTTAATGTCCTTCTAATTAGGCAGTTACTTGTATGAAGAACTGCTCCTTAGAAAGAAAGGCTTATAGCACTAGGTTTTTATTGTAAGGAGTAAAATGTTGAAAGCATGCTTTTAATTATTCATGAAGGTCATGACTACTTATAAGAAACACATGTATATCTGTATATACACTAAATAAGTTTTAAGAATCAACTGTACAGTGGCCTCAAGGCTGTTTCAGCTCTGCATGTTCAATCCTGGATGTACATTCACCTCAACTAGAAATTGCAACAAAGGTACACAGCTGGGTTGATAACAATCTGAGCATTACTGTTTTTTAAAGTGCTCCTCAAGAAATATTTTCTGAAAGTTCTTGTGTATGCTCTTACTTTAACTCCATCGTGTGTTTTATAACAGAATATTGTTTCATTTTCAAATATTGGAATTCTAATCCTTTGCCTCTTGAGGGCCTGGCTCATTGCAATTTCAATGAAAGTTGTTTTTAGTTTTTCTCTGAGACTTTCCCTCACATTATTTGTTTTCAAAACTCTGGGTTACAGGGCCATATTCTTGTCTTTTGTGTTATAACGTTGTCCCTGAAGAAATTTGATTGCATTTTACTTCAGACTCTGTGAAACTGGCAACTGCTGATGTTCCAGTCTGAAGATCAAGGTACCAACGATCCTCAGAAGATTATACCTTTCCTAGGGATATTGAGATTACATATCTATCAGAACTAAGATCAAAGACCTGGTAAGTGATAATATCTGGAATCTTTCTCAGATCCTGCAAAACACAGTGGAATAAATCTACAAAGGGAGATTGGAATTTTTTTTCATTTGCTTCGTCTCAGTGCATAAATGGAATTTTAATTCTTATGTGGTTTTGCTCAAATTATGGAAAAGCCAAAACATTTCCAGAAATATATTTTTTCACTTTTAGCAATTAGAGAATCTCTTGTGTTAACGTATTCCCTACATTACCTGTCTTGTAATTAAGAGAACAGTGTATTTATTACAGTTTCTAAAATTCTATAAAATAAGCTGCTTTACAGTTTTGTCTCAGGAAAACTTATCCAAAGTCTATGAAGATCACCTAATCAGAAAGAGCTTTGAGGACTTTGCTGGCTCTTGAAGTGAAATATCAAAATGAACACAGAAGCAAGGGAAAAACATGGACTATTACATTAAAGAGCAAAAAGAAGGACAAAATCAATGTAATAGATAAAGAAATCACATTGTAATTTTTCAGTAGGTGCAAGACATTGTAACCTGCTCATTAGAAGGAAAGGCATCAGTCACAATACCCAGAATCAAGATGCTGAGATATCCCTCTTCAGGACAAATGATTTCTAATTACTGGGAAATCAAATGAAGGGAAAATTAAATATTAGGTGGTTGCCCTGACTTTGAATGACTTTGTCCTACTTCTTATAGTGAAGCAGAGCTCGGAAAAATAGAGAAATCACAGGGAACAAATGATGAAATCTCCATTGCAGCACTCTACAGGATATTATACATAACAAAGGTTCATCAGGAAGGAGCAGTCTCCAGCCTGGAGAGAAAATGAGCCTGTGAAATTGTGAATATTATGAAGGTTCTCTTGGGGGGGTCTAACAGGTGTTGATATTCAGTATCATAAATCCACTTGAAGCAATGATAGTATTAAGAGTGTATACACCAACAGCATAGTATAATACTCAAAGTACAGTACTCAAACCACGGGGAATTGATTGACCTTTAAACACAAGAAAATATAATTTAGAATGAAAAGAGTAAAACTACTTTCAGTCAGTCCTTTCCTACTGGAATCAAATCACATATGAATGAGAGGTGATGGTAATCATTATAAATCAGGGTTAAAAATATCAGAAAAGCAGTGAAAAAAGAAAAAAAAGACATGGAAAGAAGTCTACAGGTAGCTGAAACGGTGAATATAAACCACATTTTTTAACAAAACAGTTCTAGCAATAACTCTGACCTATAACTAAAAGTGGATAACAGAAATAAAAAGTAAAAGGAGTATACATTTCTTTGTCAAAGGACAAAATTGAAATATTTTCCAAGAAATAGAAGTGATAGAACATGAATAAAAATTGTAGTAAATTGTATCATTTTAACAACAGATCCATTTCTAATTTGAAGGGAAAAAATGCCCTAGCTACAAATAATTTAAAATGGGATGGAGAAAACCCTCCAAATATATACTATTGTTTTTAAGGGAATCAGCTATTGAAATCCAATTTATATTTAAACAAAAATCTGAGAACAGATGATTAATTTGTCTCCTCTGTCCTTTTAAAATTAATTAGCCTAATAGGAACATTTGTAATATTTTACAGAAGAACCAGAAGCCCAAAGTATGAATCAAACATCCATGTGAAAGAAATTTTAGGCTGCGCTGTTCAAGTACTTGATAGGTTGGCAACATGTGCCAGTGATCACTTTTAGACAGTCTTAGATCAAACTCTTGGTAGGTTTTTTTAGGACTCTCTTGATTACAAAGAATTCTGAATGTCAAAAATGTACTGGTTGTTTGTGGCAAAACCCCAAATGTGCCTTTTGTCCTTCTGGCACAGAAGCCATGAGGAATCATGAGGAATCCACCTTTCTGATCTTCCCTGACATGAATAAAGTGACTTGCAGGAAACAACACAGTGCTGCACCTGCAACCCAAAAGTGCTAATGAGAGATAACAGCCCCAGGAGAACACTGCTGGAGCAAAGAGCAGAGGCAGGGCATTTACCACATTTCAGCAGCTCCTGGGCTTTGATTGAAACATCAGTTCAGCAGTGAGGCAAAAGGAAATTCACTTCTCAAAAGAGCTGAGATGGGTAGAAACCCAAGACAGCACAAATACTGCGGAATAAATGTACTCTCCAAAACTAGAATAAATAAGACACTGCTCTTCTGTGCCATGTTACTACCCTCCCACCCTGCCAGTGAGAAGTTCAAGTGTTAAACAGGAAATCAGTGCTCAGGTACCAGAAGCTGTCCAATTAGACAGCAGCTGTCTGCTCACTCACAGTCTGAATGAGAAAATGGAAGGGCCCCACTGAGGACGTGAGATCTCAGCACTTCCCTAAAGTAGCTCCTAATCTGCAGAGGTGAAATGAAATACTAGGTGATCAGTAGAACATGTAAATTGTTAATTTTGGATTGAATTGATATTCACATAATTTTGGATTGAATTGATATTCACACTGTTAGTAGGTAAAATTTTCTCCCATTTTATCAGAGTGATTCCTGATTTTGGAATACCACTGAATTTGGGTGGTAAATGTTTGGTTTTTTTGCCTCCCATTTAAATTCTTGCTTCTATTGAAGCCAGAATCAGCTATGATCTATACAAATTGATACATGTGCTCTATTGTTCCATGCATTTTCCATTTAAGTTTTTGTTTCTACTCACATCATTATATTTTTTTTTCAAGAAAGCTATCAACAAATATTTAAAAACAGCCACTTGTAACTGTGCAGCAAATGTCTCAAACTAAGTGTCTGAACTATTTGTGAATGGGATTTGCTTCTATTGGTTTTTGGCTTTGATACTCCTGTCCTCTTACTTTTCTCACTTATATATTAGAACCACTATTTGCAAGAATGAAAGAAACTGTTACATGGCAACATCAATGGGAATTTTTTTACAACCATAAGAAATTAATCAGATGAAAAAATATTAAGACTAATCTTGAAAATTTGTTCTTTCAGAAATTAATTATTGGTGTAAGATCTGCCAGCAGAAGAGAACTACCGATTTCCAGTTTTTAAAAGTAGATGACCATATTTCATGTGTCTACTGAAATTAACTTACTAAAAGCTAATTTTAGAAACTTTTTATAAAAAGTTTACAGCCCTATGAAGGATTTTAATTTCTAAATTAAAGAAAAAAATAATTTAAAAAACACACTAAGATAATATTAATGGGATATGTAAAATCATTAGGCTTTTATTTTCTACAATACTTCCTAAATTTACCATTATTATCAGCACAGAGCTCTGTAAACTCTCTGAACAACTGCCAGCAGGAGTCCAAAGCCAGATAGAGATGAAAGTTTGAACTGTACTTTTGTACATTTACAAAAGCAGCCTCTAGCACCAAAAGAATTGGCCAATCACTTTAGGTAGAAAACGTGTGGCTACTCTTGGCCATTTTCTTATTTCTCAGCTGACACATTTGCAGGGTCAGAGTTTTCACAAACACTGCAGTAGTAGGTGTATGGACATGGTGCATACTGAGATCCCCTCTGCAAAGTGCTGCAAGCTTTTACAGCTGCTCAACCAATTTTCCTTCTGGATAGATGGATAGATATCCCCCTTCTAAAAACACTACTCAGACACTCCACCTGCAAACCAGCTCACGATCAAAGGTCTGTAAGAGATCATACCATATCCTCTTAGCTGTGTGGACTCAAGAAACAAACATTTAAAACATTCAGGAACTTTTCTGACTCTCCATCCCTGAAATCTATTTTTATGTGAGGCTTATAGTATATAAATAATGGAGGGAACACGAGGATGAGCTTGAGATGGCAAAAAATAAGGGTGAGACACCTGTGTGTTAGTGTGAAGTGCCAGTCTGTTAGCTGCTGGTAGAAGTTCAGATGGGAAAGGTGTAATCAAAGTTCCTGGTAATAAGGTTGTTATGTCAGATCCTGGGAGAGGCTGAGCATCTGCTAGTCATCCCCAAGGATGAAAGAAAATGTTTCTCTGTGTACAATCAAAGGTGTAATTTGTAAAATTCACTGAAAGTCTTAGGAGATGCTTTAACAGCAAAAGGTATTACAGCACCACCTCACATTCTTACTTCAAAACAGGATTCTCCCACATTCATGTTCCAGTTATTTGTCCATCTCTGCTCTCTGTGTTATTTGCACTCTCTGCATTGTCATTTACACTTGGTTTGACAAAGCAGGAAGATTTCAACTATAAAAGGTGTTTTGGGTTATTATTTTTTTAAAATTTATTTTGGCATCACGTTGTAGGAGTTCTGAGAATAATTTAGAACTCATTGTTTTATCTTTTGCTTTAGTCAAAAGCTGAAAACATTCTTCATTACATAGACTCTCCAGAAAGTCAGAGCTTAACTGTCACTTGATTTTACTTATTTTTGCTTTATCCAGCTTTGCAAATGCTTGCTTGTGTATAAACAACATAATAAGTGATAATGCCACCAGGATCCAAGGCAAGTCACCCCAGCCTCAAAATAAATTATTTGTCATAAGAAGGGGCATGCCATAAGCTAGAGAGGGATGCATACAATTCTATTTTAGAGATGTAGCATTTGGCACAGGGCAGCATACAAAATTCCATAAGAGGTTACAAGCACAACCCTACAACAGCAATCACAGCACAGCACTGAGGTTGTGTGAGTTTCAGTAGTTCAGGTGCAGTTTGTAAATCCATGGAGTTATGTTTTACTCCAGCTTTAGAGAGAAAGCAAGCAAATATTCTTTGGGGAGAAATGTGGCAATGGCGTGTGCATGTAAACATCTCAGATACAGTGAGTACTTAATTATGAACTTGTCTTTTTGAACAAGTTACAACATGATATTCCTTCCTGGTACATGTTTTTTCTCAATTTTTTTGGGTAAATTCTCATCTAGGCAAGGGAAAACATTTTTGGTGAGATATGCATTCTCTTCAGCTTCACACAATTTTAAGGAACTGTGATGCCATAATAAGGCACTAACACAGCAGCATGCTCTGCATACCAATGGTTGTATTTCTTATGCAGCCTCACTTCTGCCCAGTGGAACTTTCTTCAAAAAGCAATGCAAATTATTGCATTTACTGCTGGGTTATATAAGAGAACTTCACAGAAATGAATAAGGAAAACAATAACAGCTTTTTCCTCTGCTTTTACAAAACTATCAGCATGCCACAGGTATTTTAGAAGAGGATACAGGATTGAGGACACAGGATCTTTTTCTCTTAGTTGAATGAGAATATTCTTAGGTCAAGAAAGGAATAAACTTGTTTTCCCTGGCAGAGTAGGAACATCTGACTTGCTGCTTCCGTATACTCATCCTAATAACTGGTCTGGACAACAGCACAACTTCCCACTCACTTTGGACAGATTTAGAAACTAACACAGGGCAGACCTGCTGAAGTCTCTATGAAGCACTTCATCTTGAGTGCTCCATCCAAACAGAGCTCAAATTCAACCCCCCAGGATCATGTCCCCCAAACCCAGTTCAGCTCAGTAATGTCATTGACTCAATGCAACTGACCAGGCACCTAAGGCAAAGCTGATGCTCCTCTGCTCTGCTGAATGCCTCACATGCCAGCACAGAGCCTGGCATGAACATCTCTTTGCAGACTTCCAATGGAAAACAAATTTAACCTTTTTCATTTAGAGGAAAGCTTATTCTTGTCAAAGGAACAAGGCAAATTATGGGAACTGGAGGGTTCTTTGCAGAAGAGAGGTGGGGTGGAGGTTATGATTTCCCCAAGATTCAAACTCCTTCAGATTCAAGGTCTGGATTCTGAGCAATGTAGAAGGCAGCACAACCTCTAGACTTTAAGATAATTTGGTTTCATAATAGAGTTTTAATAGGCAACATGCTTCTTACCAATGACTGGTACTGCTAAATGTGTCTATGAGGAAAAGATAATAAGGAGCCTCGAGACTCTTGCATGATATATTTTCCCAGTAGGTAACAATTTATATCTGAAAAAGCCTCTGCATTAAATGTGGCAAAATGATCTTTTAAGTTCAACCAAACCTGGGTTTTTTGAATGGCAGCCTTATTTATTGCAGGAGCAGCCCAGTGCCACACTGGGTGTGAGGGGTTGGAGGTTAAATGGAACAGGTTCAGCCCAGCTCAGCTCCAAGGATGTTGTTTACAAGCAGAAACAACAAAGCCTAATAAGACTCTAGGGGATAAATTAGCAATAAGAAGAAAAATCTCCCAATTAAAATTTTCCTCAAGCTTGAGGGCTTAAAGTCATTATGCAGTGGTCAGATCTGGATGTAAAAACAAAACAAATTCACCCCTAACCCTCTTAGCTGTGATGAGGCTGAGAGAAAGCAGAGGGAGTACATACAGAGCCAGACTATAGGCAATCTGTTCTAATAATAGGTATGTGTCTAGACTTAGGGCCAAGTTCTGAGAAACTATGATTGTTAAAATCAGTGAGAACTCTGCTCAGGAAAAAAATGAGCAAGGTACTTCAGCATTTGGTCGTAACATATTAAATATTGCCCTCACAGTAAAAATACACAAAGGGAAATCAAATTAATCTTTTTTCACAGAAAAAAATGGTTCTGATTGACTTTTTTAGTATGTGCTGAGAGATGCAGATCTGGATCTTCTTTATGTCTTAATTTTTATTTGAAAACTTGCAAGATTTATGCAAGGAGTAAAGAATAAACCTCAGTTTCTGTAGAGGTAACAGTTATAATCTTGGAGAATTCTGTCAGTCATCTACAGATTCTGGGCTAGGAATTGAGAGTTCTGGATTTCTTGTCTGACTCATTGACAGGAGCAAAAGCACAGAACCTACTCAAGCAAGCACTGTATGCTCACCAAAATCTTGTTTAATGGTGGCCATACTGTACCAACTGTGCATGGAGAATATCTGTCCAGTAGTATGTAAAAAAAAGCATCAACTAAGTCTCTGCATTTTATGTATTTCTTATTCTGAACATGCAATAGATAGAGTGCCTAAGGGAGACTTGAAAAAATGCAAAACTTCTCAATTTCTAGGCCACTACAATTTCCAAGCTTTTATACAGCTCAAATCTTTTGGGAAGGGGAAGTTAACAGTTAAGGCTTACTAGAGTGAGAAATAGGTTGTGCAGTGGTACAGAAGTTCAGCTATACCAGGGGAATTTGAGTCTAACCCCATCTGCAGGGTACCAAAATGAAGCAGCTGAAAATTTCCAGGCATATTAGTACTTTCCCACCTATTCTTGTGCTTACTTAAAAGATATCCCATCCTTCACTTTAAATTCCCCTCAGTCCATGTATCTGTTACATCTTATTATTTTCATTTAGTATCTAAGTCAAGAAGTAGTAATAAGAATTTCAGGTTGTTTGAACTGCTCTAGAACACATATTCCAATTTATACAAAAGCCTTTTGACAAGTTCAAGAACTGTCACTTTTTAAATGAAATTGATTATTGTGAAAGAAAAATGCCCTAATTTTTACATTTCTGTACGTCTGTACAGACAGCTTAACTTGCTACTGAACTCTCAAGTGGACCTTAACAAGCATAAAGTCCTGCAGCTCACTGAAAAGTGTGCAGCCAGCCTGGAGCTCTGTCCTTTCAGAAATATAAGAGCAGTGTTCTAGACCAGAATGCTGGAATTTCCCCTCATGCCAACATAAAAGTAATCAGGAGCCAGTTCCTAACAGAAGCACCTTCTCTTCTTGTACTCACCTCAATGTCAGTAGTGGAAGCCAAAATTGCATTGTTACAACCACCCCACCACCATCCCACCCCTCACTAAGCCTTTACAGCTTTCTAAAGTCAGTCAAGGTTACAACTTCTTCAAATTTCCCAGTTTTTCTGATTTTCAGTGCCGCTTTTCAGGCTACCTGTCCTTCACTTTACATACATACAATAAACTGTCCTTGTGCATGTGCTTTAAAGCAGAAACTCAGCATTCAGAGGTTATCTCTCCCAGTTGACAAACAGCTCATTGTTCATTCTTATGAAGCCAGCATGTAAATCTATGAAAGGTGACCAGGGAAACTGGAAGCTTGCTGCCATCATAAATCTGCTCAGGTGCCTGCTAGAGGCATGACATGCTCTCTTGACATCTTTGTGTTCCTAATGATTACCATGAGTGCAATAAAAACAAACAAACAAAAACCCCAAAACATTAAGAAATAGGGAAGAAGAATGCATTTTATGTTAAGTTTGCCAAAAAATCCTCAGGACTTGTTTTATGGCATTGTCAGGAAAGCTGAGGAAGATAAATGGCCTGGAAATCTCTCATGATTATTAATGAAGGTGATATTGCTTAGTTTGGCTCCCACTTTTTGTCAGTAAGTTACTGACAAAATTCTTATTCCATTGGTGTCTTTAATTCCACTCTCTCTTCCCTTTCTGTCAGCCAGCATCTTTGTTTACTCTTGCTTGTATCAAAACAAAGATCATCAGTATCTGCTGAAAGACCTCAGCTGATGTCACCACGCCTTGGAAAATGTCATGAACTTTGCCAACAGTTTATCTACTGCCTGCCTTCATAGCTGTGTGCTTTCCAAGCCTGACTGAGATTGTGCTGCAATGCAGGCATCCATTTCATTATGTTCTCTCCTTCAGTAGTTTTGGATAAGACTAAATGATGAACAAAATCTAGGCAACCCCTGAGCTGCACACACTCGGCATCAGGGTGTACCAATCAAAGCAAGACTGTATCTCCCAAGAACAATCACTTCCATGCATTGTTTTGCTGAAAAGTAGCATTTTCTTCACACAGCAAGACATACAAAGACTTGGAATACTTCAGAGGTCCAGTTGCAGAAGATACAGGGATAAACGGAAGTACAAGCTGGCCAGGATACCAGGAGTCCCAGGCTCCCCAACAAGAATTCCCAAGGTAAATACAGCCTCACTGAAGACTGCAGTGTTCTGGCATCAATTTTTTTTTTTTAATTGGTTGTTGAGTTAAGCAGACTAAAGGTATGCTGGGTATGCTGGCACCTGCATAATCTGTCTTCCCCATATATATGTCCAAGTTATGGCTTCCCTGATCAATAAACTTTTTGTTTTCTCAGATGTTCATTGACTGTTTGCATAACCAGTTATGAAGCAAAGGCTCCCCTTCAGAGAAGAGATTTTTTCCTTGAGAGATAACTTAAAACAAGCAGCTTTTGGAGAAAAATGGCACAAAAGGAAATGTATCAATTACAATTTACACCCAAACAAGACTAACCCTTCAAAACAAAAATCCCTTGTTACAATTCAGAAGTGATAATAGGAAATGCTTGTTTGTACTGTGTCAGGATCTGAAGTTTCAGTAATTTTCAAGGATTTACTAAAATAGTAATGAGATAAAATTGGTTCACATTGTGACTTAGCAGGTCTTTAAATATCCAGGAAAGATTAGATGTATGGAACCTAGTTGCATCCCTCTAAAATCTGTGGATATTAAAGCAAATCAGACATAAACCCTATTATATAGAACATATTTTAATGTTCTTGCTTATTTTCTAATTCTTCTAAATCTGAAATATCTATTTTTAAATTATGGTTTAAGACCTTGACCAAATGATCCAGATTCCATTATTTTTGGCAATGAATCACTATGAAAGTAGAAAGCTTGTATATTTCCAGATTTGCATTCTAAGCAACACTAGAGTTTAGAGTCAAGAGGGCCATTCAACTATTGTTTAAACACTACATTAATAATTAACTATATACTTTTTGAAAAGCAGTAATAGCGGTATGATGCTGCCATTAAAGCCTCAAATATTGGAAAAAACACTCCATGAATAAATAAATCCCTGTAAGATAAAAGATCGTGATCTTTTCCTGTCTTGCTTTTTTGGTTATAATTCATACATTATCTCTAAACCACTAACTACTATCTCTAAACCCATTCCTATGTGTGTTTGAAAGACCCAAAATGGCTTCTTAATGAGAATATGCAGAGTATTTGGATTCTGCAAACACACATGTGGCTCTGCTGTGATACACATACAAAGCCATGGACATAAAAAGCTGTTGACACCACAAAAACGGTGAAGGCACTAAAAATGACAAATTACTGCTGACTGCTGCTATTTTGAACAACAGTAATTTATAAAGGCAGTAGAAGCGAAGATAGGTAGAAATAAGAAAAGCAAGCATGAAAATAAATTCTTATTCTTATGTGATAGCTGAAATTGAGTGTTTTTAAGAGGTCACTTGAAGGCAAATTTAGACCCTGGTAGGGCAGTTAAAAACTCATCAGCAAGATGTTACAGAAGAACCATTTTAAACACCAAAGAAAACTTAAATATTGGAAGAAGAGAGATTAAAAGATACAGTGAAGGGAGTAATTGCATCTGGTATCTTTGGCATGCAGATACTTCCATGTTTAGCATAGAGACTCCACACAAATCTAAGGGGCTGAGTCAATCCCAACCCTACTCAAGGAAAGTAGATGGCTCTGCTGAATGAATTGGAGGAATAATGGTCTAGAGCAAACGGGTGGAAATTGCCTGTGAGAGGATAGGCTGCACTTGATACTGTCAATTTGTTTATACCTCAGCTTCCAGACACAAGCCACGTGAAATGTGCAGTGAGCTGACAGAAAGGTATGCTTCACAGAAGTGGCACCAGAATACAAATAAATTGGATACCACTTAGAGACCTGAAAGCCATTGAAAAGCAGTGAGATGAAAGGCAAATGCCACTGCGACAGCAGTATTTCTCCAGAGCACAGCAAATATAAAAAAGAGAAGTACTAGTAGTGGAAAGAGGAAAGAATGCTGTGTTTCAATAATGAGGTGCCATACATTTTAATGGCATTAAAGTAAATTCAAGACAAGACACTTTAAACAGCCCTGCATTTCAAAAATGCCTCTCTATTGTTTTCTTGATATAACCTGCAATATGGAAGCATAAGAGGAAGCAGCTGTGGACTGTGGTGTAGGCAGCTTTGTCTTCACCTGTGATTTCCATTTTGCCATAAAGTACTGAGATTAATATTTGCGTTGGAACTACATTGTAAAATATTTCATTTTGCATAATTGTACTTTGTCTAATGTTTCCAAATGTCTCTTTAAATGAAGCATTAATCCATGATACATTGCTATAGTAAAATGTCTCATGGCATTAGCAAGTTTAGAATGCTGGCATTTCCCCCATAATACTCAGCCTGCTGAACACTTTTACATAAATGCACACTTTTTAACCAATCAGGCATGCCTTGTTCATTTTTCATAATATTATGGCATATTACATCTCAAAATAAAAGCTTAGATACTTGCTTTTCAGACAGATGAATTTCCAATTGCTATCAGAAATCATACAGCTGCTAAACCAGAATGAATCATATTTTGATGATTTGGGGCAGATTATTGAATTGCTTCTTGCAAAACATGAAAGCAGGTGACAGTCTCATGTTCCTTTAAAAATAATTTTAAGTGATTTCTTTTATTTTTCCCCCCCTTAAAACACTTATGTGCTTTGTCTGCTGCATGAAGACTGTTGATACCAAACTGTCCTTTCTCTCTGCAGCACAGCTAGACAAGAGCAGGGAGAATTACATTTGTGACTGTGCAAGAAGTCAGACAACACAGTGGTTGGGAGCAGAGAGAAAACAAAGTATGTGCATCCAAAACATACATTAGGGATTGTGGTGCAGGTTAATGGAGCCTGCTGATTGCTCTGTGTGTGCAGATGTATACAGGTGGAAAAGGAATAATGATGTGATAAAGTGCCTGGTTACACAACAAGCATGTTTAGAATGATGACAGATAATTGCTGGAATGTAAATATAATAGAAACTGTAAAGTAGAAAACTAATAATAGCCATTTTTTATCTTACTCCTCCTAATTGCAACAGCAACTTTAAGCAGATACAGAGGACATAGAATTCAGGCAGTAAATGAATGAAAAGTAGTTCAGAAAACCAAAACATCTTATAGTGTATAAATTACAAGTTAGTTCTGATCAGTGTGTATTAATAAAAATTTTAATAAAAAGCACAAATACTACAAGGCTATCATGCACTAGAGGGAAAAAGGAGGTGGCATCAACTACCCTGCTGACACCTTCAGTTCCAGCAGCAGAATGGAAATAACAGGCCTTACTAAATATACACTTCCAAAACCCCTCTTTGTTGCTTTGGAGAAAGTCATATTCCCTTCTCCAGATCTGGCAACAGTTTAATGCTGAGCATGTGAGCACCCAAGATGTGGGTGCATCCAGAGAGACCTTAATACTACAACATGAGCTGCAAATGCCACCAACATTTTGGTTTTCAGTTGTGGCTGATTTCCCAAATGGACTATGTCCAGATAGCTGTAAATTATTTCAGTAAAGTAACACACTTGATTAAACCCTGACCAATGCCAACAGTGTGTGCATGCATCTGAATTCATTACAGACACAAAAATACATCCACTCCCCTAGCCCTCTCTCTTTTCACATAAAGCATTCACACATGCTGCTGACCTCTGACTCCAGTTTGTCACTGTTTGGACCAGCCTCTATCTGAAAGTTATTCTGGAGAGCCTCTGGACCAAACAACAAGTTTATGAAGAGTTTAATTAAAAAAAACCCCAGAATTAATTGAAATTCTGTGAAGACAACAGTCTGCTGTATTTTCTGTTACATGCTATTGGTAGATACAGACATAAACAGGTTTAAATGTATTTATTACACTACTGAAGGGAAAGGTTGTCTCTGGAGCTGCTTTATGGCCCTACAAAGCTGCATTATTTGAGATTCAGTCCTACATAGCTGGTGGCAATAGAACTCTAGAACTGCACAGAGACCCACATGTGCAGATAAAGACTGTGTTGGGTTAGGGATGACTGCATTTGCAAATCCTCTATGCTTTGCTGGAGCAGATTTTATAATTACAAAACTGCAAACAAAAATGGTGGTGGTAGAGGTAATTGTTTCTTATATTATAGGTCTCCATAAATATTACTGCCAGCAGAGACAGATGAGTCATCTAATATATTCCAAATAAATATGTTTGAACTTTTAAGTGGTTTTATTCCAATTGTGCTTTCACACCTTTGAATTTACTTCTGTGAACATTTGGAGCAATGAAATTTTGCTGGCACAAGTTTAAAAGCATATGCATGATTTTCATGGTAGCTCCTCCTGGTGGACCACAGAATACTTAGGACTGAAGGTGCTCACAAAAATAACTACACCTTCTGACACCAGACCTGCTGTCCCATTATGCTGGTCAGAATAAAAAAGTTATCTCAAATAATTGTTTTGTCATTGCTGACAGGTGCAACTCTGCTGCTTCTGCTTCTTTCATTGCCTTTATCTCCAACTACTAATGAGAGCAGCCAAGGCTTCAGGGTTTCCTCCTGCATGCTCATTGCCTAAAACTCCATTAAAATGAAAAAAGGAAATTAAGGACAAACTTGACATTGATGCTGCATGGCCCAATCCCATCAACGTGGCCTTGGATATTTACCTCTTTTGGCATATTCTTGTTCATAAAAGGAAACTGAGCTAAACAGATTCTCTCCATCAACTCAATGTTAATGGTCCATTTTATTTGCTTTCCTTGTGAGTGGGAGCAGAGAGAGCATTAATACAAAGACAAAACCCTGAAAACATTTTCATGTTCTCATTAAGGTGTATGATGTGGAAGTAGTATTAAATATTTGTGTATAGAGCAGTATCAGCTTAGCACACTATTGAGCAGTAAACATAAGGACCCTACAGCTGTTTTCCACGTTGAACCTGCCTTACCACCAAACCACCAGTGAGATATACTTCATTTAAACTATTGTCCAACAAGAAAAAACCCCAACATGGACCATTCAAGGAATGGCTGCCTTGAGGAGCTGTCAAAGTCCAATTAGGCCTCGATGTAATTTCAGATTTGATGATAACCCCACAGAAACATAATGCAAAGGAAAACAATATTAAATATATTCTTCTCTTAACATACTGGTAAAACATAGGAAATGGCTCAATTAAGTACCTGTGCTGTAGCATGCACATGAACTGCTCCTAAAATTACACTAGTCCCTTTCTGAAATTGATCTCTCCTACCATAAAATGAGACCTTTACTTCTTTCTGCACTCCTACTAATTGCATGGCACTTCACTGGCTCTTGTTGAACTGAAGCTGGAGAATTAGGCCACAGAAAGGTCACTTTGTTTCCTTTCTGCTTGTGTGCTAATTAATGAGATCTAAACAGCAGCTTGTGTCTCAAAGCAGGGTGGATTAGATTATGTGCAAGGAATTTTCCAAGCTGTGGGAGTAAAGACAAGGCAAGAGTGTGTGGTCTAGGCTATGACCACAGCACATTGAGCTTGATGTCCTGTTTCATGAGCCCCCTTCACAAGGGCCAGTAGGTGGTCTTTATTTATAACCATTCAAAAATTCTAGAGGTTTATTTATGATCACCTCAAAATTTTTCCTGTGTTAATTACCATACACAGAAAAAACCTGCCCCAACCCCAGTAATAGCAAAGCTGTAAAAAAGGAAAGTTTCTCCAGCTCAGCACAAGCAGCAGGAAGACAGAGCTACACTTCTCTGCTGTATACTAAGTAATTTTTAGGTGAATTCAGGCTTTATGAACTGTCATAGCCAACTTCTCCTGTATGGGACTGTCATCCGCTCTGTAAATGAGCATGTTTTCCTACTCTGGTCAAGAAATTTGATCTTCCAGCTCTGTCTGGAACATCACAAAGTGGAATCTCTAAGAATATACCACTACATTACAGTCTCTATCTAGCCCTTACAGAACATTCCCCTTAGACTTGCATTACCAATCCTTTGTTTTATCCTCTCCACTGCTTTTCTGTTATGGGTACCCTAAGTCTAGTTCAAACCTCTCTTTTTCTGCTGAATGCTACCATATCAAATTAGAGCATACCAATATGACAAAATTCTTGCACAGGCAATCAGTATGGAAGAGAAAACACTTTGTAAGTGTGGCTGAAGTGCTTTGGTACCATGGATATAAGCAAAACTGAGTCCTTGACTCCCAGCTGCTTTTGTATAAGTTTTAGCATTTATTTGGCATCATCACAGTTTATTGTGCTGCTAAAGCCAGGAACCTGTTTGATAAGGGAATTGCAGGCAGGTGTTTCAACAAATTTGAGAACTGTGCCTGGGCAGTAATAGCTAACTTTTTTTCCCTGCATGTGCGATATGAACCTGCTAAAATAATCTGCCAGATCAAAACACTTTAGAGTTCGTTAGATAGGTGACAAACACTCACTGTTCAGACCCATCTCTATATAAGACCAAACTATTAAAAATCTTCCATCAGACCCAAGTATGGAAAATTTGAAACACATCTTTCTTTAATGCATACTTGCATCAAACATAGAAGAAAAAAATGTGTTAGCATATCATTACAAATAAACCCCCTCCTATGAAAAATGAGTAAAGGTACAACCAAGGTAAAATAGTGGAACTGTAATATATATTAAAAGACAAAACAGTAAACATGCTTTTTTGGCTCTGTACACATGATTTTGTCACTCAGAAGTGCAGAGAAAGGGCCAAGATGTTTTATAGATAGGGGATCTGATAACACTTCCTACCCATTTTTCCCTCATCCAAATTCTGAAGGTCAGAAGATCCGTTCAGCAGATTCAATAGATAGCCATGCCTTACAGTCTGTTTCTCCAGAGTAGTCCTTATCAAAAGATCTGGCACCTGCATTTGCAGTACCTTCCTCCCTAAGTGACTCACAGCAGTGTGAAATGCAATGGCATCACCCTGCAACACCTGCAGCAGGTAGAAGTCTGTGTAACATGCAAGACTAGATCAGGCCTATAGGATTTCTTTAATTGCAGCTACTGGTGGTTGCAGAAGCAGGAATGTTGCACTGGATTTGCTCAATAGTCCATTTCTTAATCCTGATGGTGGTTAATACCACAGGCTTTGGAGGAAAGCTTTTACATACAAGTCACTCCTTGCTCATCTGCCACAAGTGAGATTGATGCAGAGTGCAAAAACTTACCCATGGCTAATCTCAGTACAAAGTACTGGAAAATTAATCCCTCTTATTACACCAACTATTACCCTGAGTATTGCTTCACCATGGAAAGCAATTGCATTCTGATCTCTGAGGTGATCTGCTTGCCCTGAAGCAAATGGACTAACAACCCTTGTAACAATCCAAGACAAGATAGAAAAGTATCTATTCCACCAGCACATTTCTATGTAGCAAGTCAAATTAGACTTCACAAAATAACGGACTCTCTTAAATCAGAACATGAAACACATAACTAATGAGAAATATATTGTGCATAACATGGATGAAGTGTTTAACAGATTGCTGGCTTCCTGACACTCACCCTCTGGGCTTATATGCCATGAATGAAATTACTATCGTGGCTGTCAGTAGATTTTCACATTTGTTCCTTACACACTGCAGCAGTCAGATTTAATTGGTGAAAAGAAATGACAGTGAGCTCTGAAGTTGTAGGAGAGTTAGATTAAATGTTGTATTAAAAAAAAGAAAACCTTAACTCCAAAACCTGCAGGAAAACTTTGTGTGGAGAGTAGAACAACATGTGTATTTTAAATAAGATCCAATATGTGTACATATATATATATATATATATATATTTAGATGAGAATGAGCTGTGGCAGAGGCACTTTTCTGCTTCATAGCTGAGAAATTTTCAAGGATATAAGCTATAATAAGCTGTCATAAAAAATGAGAATGTTTTCTTGGTAACTTTTTCTGCATTAGAATTCTGATTTGTTTAGCTACTTCAAAAGTTGATTATAAAGTATTTAAGTACCACCCCTCTGCATTCAGCACTTCTGTCAGAGATCAAATACAGCAATGCCTTGCTTAGCCTATAGAAGTTTGGCCAACATATGGTAGCACAGTTAGAAAATCAAATAAAACTGAGACATGCCCCCACTTCCCAATTGCAATGGCCCAAAGAATAATACTGGCTAGTGTTGAAAGGAACATGTCTTTCTAAGCCTTGAAAATGTGATGAGTCTAGAAGGAAAACCTTTATTTTTTTTTAAATTAGTGCTAGCTATTTCTTATCAGGAGAAATACAGGTGGTCACATCTGCTGAGATCCACCCCCTGCACACATCTGGAAATGGATGTCCTCATGGCTGAGAGGCTGGAAATGCCCCTGGTGGGCTCTGGTGTCCTGTGCAGCCTGTCAGGTAATCCTGAGGGCAAGAAGACTTTATTGTGAGAGGCCATTCTTCAGAGACAAATTTCCAGCACAATCTGCTGGACTTTTTGCCCTCTATCAAGATTCTTCTAGGCTGGCAAAACTTTTGAAAAGTGCCCTGGAGGATGTCCTCACCCTCAGAGACTGGTCAAGCTACAAACACACTTGCTGTCCCTCCTTCTGTTGGACCTTGCTGCCTGTGCTTCGCATGTGAAAATGAATTTCATTTCAAATTGTAGCCATCTCATCTTGCAGCACAGAGAATATTGACACTTCTGAACAGCAAATCCTACACAGGAAGCTTAACATCGCCTGACTCCTGTCTACATGGATTTAAATAAAGTAATTAATGACTATTCTCAATATCAATTTCTAAGACTGTAATAACTTTGTTAACAGAAGTTGAAGTTTTGAAGAGCAAAACAAAACTTTAAGGAAAAGACCAGCTAGTTATTTTTATAATCTCTTCCCAACTCCCACTGTACTTTTCTAAGTGCAAATCTATTTGCAGAAAAAAGCAAGCAAATTGTCAGTGATGTTTTACCTACCAGCAATCTGACAGCCACCTTCAATTCCCAAATGAAACTTGAAATAAAAACACTACAACTAGGTTAATTTGAGGGCTCACCATTTTCATTTCAAAGGCTTTTTTTAACATTAATTTGTCCTGAGGCATAAATGAAATACAGACAAACCGTATTAGATTTTAATTTGTTAAAAGTAGATTACAGGCTTTCTCCACAGAGATGCTGAACACTCAGTTCTCACAGAAGTAAACTTTTTTCCCCACAGTAAAGACAGCATTAGCAGGTACCCACTGAGAATTGCAAAGGAAAATTTTTTCAAGGAGTTGACCTGTAAAGTGCAAACGTTCTGACTCTGAGCCCATAACATCCAACCAATACAAAAATATAGGTTTAGCAGAGCTAAAATAGGCATACAAGTTAATTTGGTCTTTAATTAAATGCTTGAATTTAGAGGAATACTGTTTATCCAATATTTAGGCTGAAAAAAATCTAAGCTTTCTCCCCCATCTGATTATTTTAGATGTTTATCCTGTCCTATGGAGTGACATTTCTCAAATCTGACCAACTTGAAGGGCAGAAATGCATGTGAACACAGTGGGAAGATTTCAAGGCCACTGCTGAGTCCAAGTGACTGTCATTAATCATATTAAGGGACAAGTTCTTTCCATATTAGGCTCTTTAGGGTTAGTAAGCCATTAAAAGTGCAGAAGCCTCTTTATGGAAGGAGGCTTTGAAACCAGAAATGGTAAGTTAAATAACCCTGGCTAAAAACCTAGATGATGAACAGATCCAAGATCTTCAAAACTCTGGGCCTATGCTTTGTTTTGCTGCTGTCCATTTCATTTGCTAAGGATTTTTTCCAACTGAAGGCAAAAATGACACTTAAAGCCTGAGGATTGTCCTAGAGATGAGTTTTCCTGCAGAAGAGTGGGTAGGAAGAAACTTCTTTGCTGTCAAGCTCCCTCCATACAAGAGTGGCTCCAATGGGACTGTGCTATAAAGGACTCTGCTTTTAGCCTGCATCCTGCAGAGTGTCTCAAGTGATGTTTCATGTGCCTGCTTTGAGGCAGGAAAGAGTCAGAAGGAAAAGAACGAGTCATTAGTCATTCTGCTTTGAAACAATCATGAAGTTCTTGTGCATCCTCCAGCTCTTTCCTCATTATTACCTTCAGTCTTGTAAGGGCTTCCAGGGTACCTGATATCCAGAGGGAAGTTACTCTACTCCCACACCTATCTTGTGGAATTCTCTGTGACTGCCAGTGAAAAGAGACAGATTCATTATTAATTTCAAAATCTCTTACTCAGAATCCAAGACTGTCTTGCCAGTGAAAGGAAGGGAAAGAAAACCATCTGAAACAGAAGAACTTTCTTCTGGAAAAAACTCAAACCTAATTTTCTCTGAATCACAAATGAGCATTTATATTTAAACCCCAATTTTATATTAAATTTATATAAAAATTTATATTAAAATCCCAAATCTTGTCTGCATAAATATTCCCACCACTGATATCTTAGCCACAAAGCACTGAGTATACTGATTGTCTCCTTTTCTGATTTCTTGTGATTCTTTTTTCTACTCTGCTTACTCTGAAATACACTTTCTGAACTGCACAGCATAGAAACACTAGGTTGTAAAGCAAAATCTAGAAGTCTTCTCCTTAAGTGGGTTTCCGATTTAGATAAATGCATAATATCACTGTAGCATTCTCTGCTCCCCTGCAGTTATTACGGAGAGCACCTGCTACATCCACTTGGGGTCATTATTTGGTGATCCAAGGTAAAAGATAGGTTGCTATGGGTAACCACCTCACAGTCAGTCCCTGGAATCACATGAGATTCATGCAAAATCCTGACTAATAAGAAATAGAACAAGAAGCTTTTTCTACGAGTTCACTTAAAAAAAAAGTCTTCCACAGGAGGGAATAAGAAGGAATTTACTTTTTCTCTAAAATAATTATTTGTCCACTTCCTCATGTTTCATCCCTGTTGCCAGATGTAAAGGCCTGCACCCTACCAGCTGTATCTGAAGTGATTCTCTCCTGTTGCAAGACTCTCCCTCACTGCCTTGCAGGGAGAGATCTGTAAATGGCTTATCCTCATCAATTGAGGAATCAATGTCAGACACGGGCAAGATGCAGATTTACACGTCTGGTTACTGGGAAAGCACCATGGTATCACACAGTGAAACAATAAACGAGCCAAAAAACATGTCAAACCCAACAAATAAAAAAAATCCAGTGACAAACTAATTTTAAACACAGATAATCAGAATTAGATGAAAAGGAGGCAGCCCTCCCTCTAAAGCAACTACACAACCTCTCGAGAATTTTTTTTTTTTAAACCTAAAGCACCTTCAGTTGCAGGCAGTTTCCAGACTTACCTGCAACTGAAATAATACATATATAGTAAGAACCTGAAGAAATTTCCAAAGCATACTAAATTAAGCACAAGTTAGAGTCCACATGTTTTTTACTGACAACAGCACACAGCTACAAGCATATGTATATCACAGCCATCCTGCAAGGAGTCCTTCTTAGTCCTTCACTTAGCCCTAGGGCTGCTTGAAATATATGGAAAAAGGCATTTTAGTGTTTCATCCTGAAAAAACAGCTGATTTTAAGGATAGTTATGAAGCTATTGTATCATTGATGTCACTGGGGAAAAAAATACATTGGAAATCAGGATGGTGATTCCAGTTTACCCAAGGAATTCAGTTCACTGGGGAGTTTTAAAAGATCATGCTGTACCCAATCCTAGTAGTAGAAGAATCTTGGATCTGTCAGGAAACAAAACCTGAAAAAAACCCAATAAAAACTCTCCATGTGCACTAGAAGGAGGAAGTCTTATCTCTGGTTTGCAGTACTGATGGAACAGGAATAAGTGCTGACTCTAGCAAAGTCAATGAGGAAGGCACAGAAAACAAGAGTAACATCTTGATGGCTATATTTGCATTTTTGCCTTTGAGGAAACACATGCTACCAAGCTTTCCAGAATCACCTTAGAGTGAAATACACTCTCTTCAGTAGAGTTTAAAGGAATTATTTGTTGTTCTTTATTAATACAAAATAGGATTCTGCTAGAAAATAGGAATATAGGAAACCACAATATCAAGACAATATAAATAGAAGGGAAAGCAAGGAACCACTCCAGGCAAAACACCTTTTTCCTGCCATAGAAATGATATGAGAGGTTATAATTAAATTGTGAAGGTACATTTCTTTCTTAGTCATATTACCATGATATTCAGGACTGCATTCATTACAATTTGGGCATTAATTTCAAACACTTGAGTTACAAATCCAGTAAGAGAGGAAAGGCACCAAATCAACAAATGCTTTGGATCCAAGGAAGGCTATAGCCCTGACCTTCTAAGCTATTTTATTTTTGCTAGACAAAAATCAGCAACATGTTGTTGATATTCCTCTAGTGCTTCATATTCTATTTCCATGTAAAGATTCTTGATCTTATTTGAAAAGGTCTATTCCAAAGCCCAGTAAAGCCAATGGGGATCACTATGATTTCATCATACAGTACAGATGTAAACTTTGAATCACTTTTTTTCCTGCAAAACCCCACCAAACATTCATCAGTGTAATTTTAGGAAGACCATTAACACAAGGATTACTAAGGATGACTAAAACCCTCCTAAAAGGGGTGTATTCCCAGTAACTTAATGGAAATTTAATGCCAAATAGGCATTCCACTCCCAGGGGTCTCTGAAAATCCCAACCAAAACTAGCCAGTCTTCTCTCATTATATTTTTCATGTTCTTGTGTATTTCCATCTTTGTGCAGCCATAATGGCAGAATAAATCTAAGAAGCACAATTTTATAATAAATGAGGACTGCATTTTGCATTACTTCATTCCAGATCCCCAGAACTCTCCCAGATGTGCATTTACCATGAGCAAATTACTGAGGTCTGAAGTAACTGTAAATTAATTTAGCACTGGAAAATTAAAGAGAGCTATCACTGTATAACAGCAGTAGGGGAAAGTTGCTTATTATTTACCTGAAGTAATTTGAAAAATGCTTACAAGTCCTTTTTCAATTTTACTCCTTTGCCTGAACAAAACACAGTTACCAATTGCTACTGAGGATAAGAAAGTTGAAGGTGTAACAAGTGTGCTATTTTTTATTTACAAATTTAATTTAATTCAGGTGGTGTAGACACAGATAAATATTAGAATATTATAGGTTAGTCAGAATATTAGAAGCACAAAGAACACAGTGCTAATGTTACATGAATGGGTGTCAGGAAATAGGACTGACACTACTCATTCTCCAGCATATTGGACATTAAACGTCTACGAATGCTCTTAAAAATGCAACTATGAACAAGAGTCCTCTGAAGTCCAGCTGGAATACTTCACTGAGACTTGAAACAGACTCTTTGTCAGCCAAAGCCCAGGTGCCTCGCTGCCTTCTCCCATCCTTCCATGTAACAGCCTACCTTGGGCCTAAAAAATGACTACCAAAGGGATTTAATGAAATCCTTCACTATTTTGGACCCAAATTTTATTCCAGTCTCTTTCAGAATTTCTCCATCCATAGGTGGAGATGCTCTCAGCTTTGAGGAACCCTTTTTCAGTTCCATGGGCTACAGCTGTTTCTGCAGCATTGATCCAGTGACATGTGATGCTGAAATGCAAGAACTAGAACTTGAAATAACTGCAGCTCTACCTGGTACCTTTCCAAAGCAATCTGACTCAAATTAGTCAAACAGGACACTTCACATGTCTGAATTAACAGAGCCTTAGTCTCAGAAACTCACATAATTTATAGCAATAAAAAAAGATAGTCATGATAAAAAAAATCAAAACACACTCATTTTCCCAAAGTTTTCAGTGTTAGAACTTGTTTGTTTAGTTGGTGGAATGATCTGGCAAATTCTTGCAACCTGTACAGTTTGTTTGTGGTTAAGAGAGCCCTGTGCAGGTTGGAATGCTGCTGGTGTCTGCTGTGACGACAGCAACAATGAAACTTGAAACAAAATAAAAAAATTGAAGTGTGTTGATAACACACTGGATGACAATATTTGGCTGTCCACACATCTAATAATTAGTTGTGAACTAGGAGAAAATTTATTTGAATGTTAAATTGGATAGATATTTCTGAAAGGTGAATGTGCATTGCAGGCCAAGTAAGTTTACCTAGCCTTTTAAGACTTAGTGATGAACACTAAAGCTAGGACAGGTGATGACAATCTCCTTAATCACAGTTAATCCATTACTTAATTTAAAAGCCATGCTAGATTTAAATTGTGAAAAAATTCTGAAAAAAATGATACTATTGAGTTTAAGACAGTTTCAAGAGTGTTTCTCACTGTGACATAAATGAGTATAAACAGAATATATTTGTTACATTTTCAAACCATTGGTTAATTTGAGTGCTCTTTCCACCTCCTCTTCTAAATATATAATAAGATCGTAGATGTAAACTATATTTTCTTATATGTTAAGATTGGACAAAAAGCAGTGAAGAACACTTAATAAACAGCTTATCCCTTCAGAACATTGATAGTTCTTAGAATCATAGAATTATTCAGGTTGTGATAGACCTAAAAGAACATCAAGTCTGCCACTGAACCAAATGCCACGGCTACATTCTTCAAAATGTCTCCAGGGATGGTGACTCAATTCCTTGGGAAGCCTGACCAACATTTAGATAAATTTTTCCTAAGATTGGATCAAAGCCTCCCCTGGGGCAACTTGAGGCCATTTCCTCTCATCCTATCACTTGTTACCTGGGAGAAAAGACTGACACCCTCCTCACTACAACCTCCCTTTTAAGGCAGTTGAAATAAGGCAGCAATAAGTGCACCTTTGAGACTCCTTTTCTCTGGGCTAAAGGCCCCCAGCTCCCTCAGCCACACCTCACAGGAGCTGTTCAGCCTTCTGCAGACCCTTCACCAGCTCTGTGCCCCTCTCTGGACATGCTCCAGCACCTCAATGGCTTTCCTGTAGTGAGGGGCCCCAAACTGGACACAGCACCCGAGGAGTGCCCAGCACAGGGGGACAGTCGGTGTCCTGGTCCTGCTGGCCTCGCTGTTCCTGATACAGGCCAGGTGCCATTGGCCTCTTGGCCACCTGGTTACATGCTGGCTCATGTTCAGCTGATTTCTGACCAGCAGCCCCAGGTCCTTTTCCTCTGGGCATCTTTCTAGCCACTCTCACCAAGCCTGTAGGGCATGGGGCTCTTGTGACACAAAGGCAGGACCTGTCCCTTTGCCTTGAACCTCACCCCATTGCCTCAGCCACTGATCCAGCCTGTCCAGATCCACTCCTCCACAGAGCCTTCCTGCCCTCCAGCAGATTAGCTCCTGCCCTACTTAATGTCACCTGCAAACTGACAGAGGGTGTGCTTGATTCCCTCATCCAGATCACCAATATTAAACAGGAACAGATTCATCACAGCCTTGGAGAGAGAGTTTGAAAGAAGAAAAAGCCTTTGATTTTTATCATTGTTTTGGACTCACTCAAGAGGAAATCTTTGGGGGAAATAGAACAGAAAAAATAGTCAAAGGACATACTATAGTGAAACCTCCAAGACATTACCAGAAGTAATTACAGAATTCCATCCAATGACATTACTTAGCCCTGTGAGGAGCAGTGTTGAACTGTATAATCTTTATGGATCCTTTCCAACTTGAGATAGCCTGCAATTAGATGATATGAATTATTTCAGATGAGCAGTATGTACTGAGTCACACTTGCCTTTGTCATGCATCATATCCTGTTATGGACAGTGCAGCCTAATGCACAAGCACTCCAGTTTTCAGCACTGAGGACTGCACAAATACGGGACAACAGACATTCAGGCTCAAGGGTCTATAATTTTTTTTAAAGGAGAAATGGAAACATTAGGCTGAAATCCTACTGTCATATATAATACAGTAAAATTCCAGCTTTACTGTCTTTGTAGGCTGCAGTCACCATTTCTCAATCCTTTTGCTTTTCTCCAGTACTGAGAAAGTTCAGCCTAACAGCTTCAGTGCTTCAGAAACAACAGATTCCTAAAATACTTAATGAACCCATAATGTACATCATTTTAGAGATGCAGCTTCATGAGTTCTGTGTTTACAGTGGCTTAGAAATACTGGAAAGCAAACCAACACAACTTTACTCAAGATCTCAAGACCTAGAATTATTTTACTTCAGGTAGCAAACAGAAGGGGGTGGTGGGAAATGCATCATGCATTTTCTTGCCATTCTGGAACATATCTAAGATCTTTACAGCCCTCCTGCACCTGCCTCCTCTGACTCATGAACTTCCTACTGTCACTCCTTTGTAATACCTTTATTCCTTCTTCATTCATCTTTGGGTAAATTCCAGGAAACTAGTGTCCATAGAAGCCACCTGGTTTTATCAGATGAACATCTACTCCCTGGTACCTCCCAGGGCTGCAGATGCAGTTGCAGCCTTACAGACTTCAATCTGCAGGACATGAGCATAAGCCAGTAATAGAACCTATCATTGAGGAAGCACAGTCCAAGTCATACAGTGAAACTGAAATTCACACTTCTTTTAACAACAGCTTCCCTGAAGCTTGATGACTCAAAATAAAAGAGGCAACATGCATTCATAAATTGGAGTAAATCATGGATTACTAATGTGGCTAGAAGTAAAATTAACAGTGTATGGCCGTAGCAAGTTAAAACTCTGTAAAATATGCACTTCTACATGTAACTTATTACTCTTTTCTCCCTATATATTTTCCTCCTAAAACAGGAGAATGACCTAGTAAAAAACATGTCTTATTTATTGGAAGTAGGCATCTCTCTTCTTTACACAGGCCTTTGGGCTCTTCAGCAATATTTGACCCACAATATCCTTGTTCTCCTAGAATAAATTGATTGTGTATAATAATTCTTTCCAATAAACTGCTTTTATCTTTTAAATATTCACTTCATCAGTATAAAACCTAAAATCCTTCAAAAGACAATTGCTTTCAGGAAGGGTTCCATCCTTCATTATCAATCAAAATATTAAAATGGGAAAGTAGAACACAAGTGGTGAAATAAAGGTCAGCAGATGGAAAATGCTTTTAGCAAAAAACACATCCAGAATAAATAGTTAAAAGTATGTCTGCTTCTGTAAGATAGGAAGAATGATAGAGAAAACAATTTGTTCAGATAAAGCATTTCCAAGTTCCTCAAAAGATGATTTTTACAGCCAGTTTAGAAAACACGGTTGGGATATCTGTAAGCTCTTACTTGTATTTTACATTCTGGCTGATTTGCTCTCTGAGAGTAAAGAAACACATGAAATCAACTAAAAACCAAAAGCTTTTCATGATGCATGTGTGGGATGTTATCAAGCAGGTAACAGTAGCCAACAAAAATGGTGAACAGAAGCTGCTGTTCAGGCAAATAGCTTCTTTTCTGAAAGAAGTATTTATAAGTATCAGCACTTACAAATAATTCATGCTACATATGAGCATGAATACATACACATTCATTGAGAAGAGAAATCAATAAGATTTAAAGTTAATCTGGATTTGATCAACTTTTAATTGTTTTGAAACCTGCACTAGTTTTTTTCTTTTAAGTAAATGCTGTTTTTGTTGTCCATGAAGATTTGCTTTATGTTAGGTTGGTGAGCAACTTTGGCTACGAGCAGATTCTATTTAAGTGCAAGTTTCATCACAAGAAGATTTTTAACAACTGTACACCTATGGTACTAGACAAACACTCTGTACTGCTCTGCATAGAAAAAAGCAGCATTAAATTAAACCAGTCTTTTCTCAGCTCTGCAACCGGAGGCTGATGTCCTGCTACCACTGCATGGTGAGAGCTGTGCTACTGAACAGGAAATACTTGTCTTCAGTTCTGTGTAAAGAGTACAGAATTAGGCCTTTGAAACACACAGTTAATTGTAGCCAGTTTAATAATTCATTAAACTTACAATCTATCACATTTCTGTCTGAATCATTAAAGACAACAAAGAAGTATTTTCAGTGATAACATTGGGAATCCTTAAAGGACTTTTGAAAAAATTATCATAGAATTGTGGGCTATAAACCACAAGGGTTTGAAATAATGCCATCATGATCAGGCATATCACACTGTGCCTGGACATGATTTCATTATACAACTGAAGCTGATGAGTTTAGAATTTGCATGCAACATTCAAGTATTCTTACCTGTAAAACAGTATCAAAGAAGGAAATACAGAAACGTATACATTTAAGGAAACTAAGGGTGGGAGAGAAAATATGCTTATTCTTTTTCTCCTTAGAAATTGTATTAAGAAATAACTGAACATTCCTGTTTATTCACTCAGATATACAAACATCCACTGATGTGATATAAAAACTGTCTTTGGATTTCAGAGAGACTCTACTGACTCACCCCAAAACCAGAGCTAAATTGGGTATTGAGGTTAGACCCTTCCTATGATTGCCAAACACACAGCTCTGGGTGGAGTGAAAAAAAAAATCCACCCCAAACCATAAAAACCCCACACTATTGTTGTGGTGCTTTCTAGAACTGAAAAGATGAAAGTACAAATGAAGATCTAAATCACACGGTGCAACAAATGCTGTATCTGAAAGAGGTATTACAATCTTAGCAGCAGGAAATAACATGGCAGAACCATGACTTCCATCATTGCAGGAATAAAGAAATATCTCACTGTTTGTCTTCAGCAACTGTTTCATGAGGTTAACAACTCCCTGGCCCTTTGACTTGAGAAAGATTGCCCCTTACAGCCCTGCTTACTTCATCAAAGACTAAAGGTTTGATTAACCTACACGAAAGAAAAAAAAAAAAATCAGGAATACTTCTTTAACTTTATACAGACCCTCAAACCATATGTCATTTTCAATGAGTTACTATATGTGCATAACTAACTTAATACTCAGTTTGTGATGAAGCATGCAAAGCTGAAGGCTTTTTGTTTCATTTTTAATTTAAGAAATAGAAGGCCCAGGAGAAATTTTAGATCTTCAGTTATCTTTCTCCACAATTCCAGCAATGTGGAACAGGTCTATTTTTCTTTCTCATTAGGTATCTAAGTGTCGTGGCATTACTAATTTCTCCTCCAAATAACCATCCGCAAAATCCTATTAGTTATTTGTTCAGAAAAGGTGACACTAAAAAGCATACCCTTCTTCATTATAGTTTCTGCAGCAGTAAATTGTCACTCTAATATGAATAAAAAACTTCAAGCAGGAGATTTTCAGACATTCTGTGTTGGATTAACTCCACTTTCCATTGATTTTCCAGGAAACAGAACTCTACTAGATGAAAATCTTCAGTGAGACTGAGGAATACAAAATTATGATATCCAAGAATAAGAGGATTAAAAGTCTTCTGTAAATTGCAATCATAGTGATTCATTTTAATACTGTCTGTAGCCAGGGACAGGCTTAAGATTATTCATAATATTCAACATTGTTTAGATTTAGGTGGTTTCAGTGGAAAAAGGTACTGACAGAGAGGAACATAAAAACTCTTACTGAATTTGCTCCCAGAACCAAATTTTATCTTAGTATTGCTGAAAAGACAAAAATGTTATGATTTGCTACAGGTATTCTGACCTGTTTGACTGCAGGACTTGGCAGATGTTGTTATAAGAGGAATGAACTAATGAAGTTTCTTTTCCTGGCCACCCATGAGAAATGCTCAAAACAAGGGATTATCCTCCAGGAGTCAGGTTTACCTCAGTAAAATCTTCTCTCATTAATGTTTTAATGTGAAAAGATATTTCTTTGTTAGGATTGTCCCAAGTGAATAATTGTCAATATCATGTCAAATAACTACACCAGCCAGAGCTGCTCCTACAAAGTAGAAAGTGTGAGTTCCTTCTTTGTGCTGCTGAGGCATTTTACTTGCATAAAACCCCTCACAGAATACTAGTTTGTTAACAGGAAAGGAAAGACTGAATGGCACCAACTTAGTCTTTTGCTCAACTGAGTTTGAAGGTGGATTTGAAAATTATCAGCACCAAATCCATTTAACCCAAGACTCAGTCAACTTGAAATAAGTCAAGGCATTGCACAGAGTCTAGCTCCAAAAAGATTTAAAAAAATAATCAAGGCTTTAACAATTTTTCATGTTAGCAGTGAGTTGCAGTGTGTGTGTTAGCAGGCTTTTGGAAGTGTTTCTTGGAGATTAAATTTGAATAATCTATGTGGTTTAATTTAAATAATTCATGCATAAAGCATTGCAGAGTTATAATTGTAATTATAGTGTTCAACTCAGTAGCAATGAGGTACATTTGAAGTTGGATTCTGATTGTACTGTATATCTTATTCTCCAAATTTCATTTTGTTTTGAAAATTCCTTTGGAGCACAAGAAGATGGCTCAGAGCTTCACTAAAGTTCCTGAGTGAAGTTTTAGAGAGTTTCTTTGCTACACATTTTTTTATTATTATTTAAAGTCTGAAATCCAATCTTGCATGCTTCTGTGTCATAGTGATAAAGTAAAGGTGGCTGAAAAGTGCCCCTGGTCAGAGAGGAAGGACTTTTCTACTTTTCTTGTGAAGGAGCAGCTGTTCCTATCAATAATTTCCTGAAGCAATAGGCCTGGAGTGTAAACAATATTTTATACGGATGGCAGCAGAACAGATTACATTATTTCTGAAATTTTTGCACTCCACTGTGGAGAATGGATTAACCCTGTGTGACATAAATTTAAATCTTAGTTCCTTGAAATGAATGACAGGGTTAAAGTATTGTAAAGGAAAAAAAAAAACATTTCTACAGAATAGTGTAGTCAGAAGAGTGTCATCTTAGTAACTTGGCTCAGAGAGAGAGAGAACACTGTGGCATCAGGAGCACTTCAGAAATTGCATATTGAAGCCTGAACAGACAGAAGGTTTGTTCCCACCACTCCTATTAATACTGTGTTTATTTTCTTCCTGAACTTGTAGCACATGCCCAGAGACAGATAAGAAGAAAATCCTAAATACAGCCATTCAGGATGCTGGACAAGTATGATGGGAATGGACAACTTATACTTGTGTGCTTTTCCTAATTAAAGATGTAATGCCAGCATTGGAGATTGGAGGATCATTGTTACAATCTAGTAGGACATATCAGGTGTTGTTTGCAGTAAGAACTAAATGGGTAAGTAATGCTCAATTTCAAACACTAACAAAGAACTCCAAATTCCCCAGATTTCAAGTCCCTGGAGCAATATTCCCAGAGGACAAGTAGCAGGCAAGAGAGCACACCTGTGGATTGCACTACTTCTGAGCAGCTCTTGCAAGAAGAACATCTTCAGCCAGGCTCCAGGCAGAGACAGTGGGCTCCAAAGGTCGAATAAACAACTGTCAGATTTTCATGGGTGAATGTTGAATAGGCCCCTCAGTGTCAGGAAGAGGTAAAAGTTTATACCTTTATTTCTTTTCACAGAGAATATGCTAGTCCATACCATCCTGCTGCTTGAAAAGCAGCTCTGGGAGGAAATTACATGATCACTGCTTAACCTCTTTGCCAATTCTGTATTTAGTTCTTTCTACTTTGTCTGGTATTAGGCATGATGATGGATGATCACACACATCCCTTACCCACCCACACCTGTATGTGCAAGGTTACTATAGCTTTCCAAAAAAATGGATTAATGAGTAGTCTCTAAGACCTTGTATTTTCAGAAGATTTCACTTGAAAGAGGCAAGCAAAATTACCAAAGGAAAAACCTTATGAGAAAAAGAAGCAGCTACATTTATTTCAGTAGCCTCCCTACAAGCTTATTTGAAAGTGTTAGAACTAGTTAAACCAGAGAGCTCCAGAAACTTAGTATTTCAGCTGAAGCATTAGAGGTTCAGAGATCTTTCAAGACAGGAAAACAAGGCAAATGCAAGTTTCTTCTACACTGCCATCATAACATGATTCCAGCATGCATTAGTAAAGCTGTCATAATTCCAGCTAACCCCTAAGTTTCTAATCAGAACGTAAAAACCCCCTTGATTTTATCTTCTCTTCAACATCTACACATTACTGTAATTTTGTTTTACAACTGGAAGACAATCCATTTTCTGCATTTAATGAATTCCTGCAACATTAAGTCTGAATCTTAGCTGTAGGACCTTTCATCTCCTTTATTTTGAACGACAGCATTTTCCTGGGATGGAGTAGAAAAGAGGTTTTATGCATCTGGTACAGATCAAAACCCCCTCAAATCATCACCACCAATCAAAAGCCTGAAACAACGCTGAGATGAAAGTCTTAATGGTTGCATCAACACGCCTTTAACACACCTCCAGGGCTGGTGACTCCACCACTGCCCGGGCAGCCTGTTCTCCACTGGGACAGCCTGAGGCCATTTCTTATCATCCTGTCACTCGTTGCTCTGCAGGAGAGACCTGACACCTGTCTTACTGCAGCCTCCTGCTGGGTTGTTGTAGAGAGTACTAAGGTCTTCCCCGAGCATCTTTTTTTCCCAGGATAAACTCCCTTAGCCACTTCTCCTGAGAGGAGTGTTCCAGCCCTTTCACCAGCTTCATTGCCCTCCTTTGGACACACTCCAGTACCTCAATATCTTTCTTTAGTGAGGGGCCCAAAAATACTCCGTAATTTCAAGTGTGGCCTCATGATCACTGCTCTAGTACTGCTGGCCACATTCTCTGTGGTACAAGCCAGGATGCTGTTGGCTTTCTTGGCTACCTAGGCACACTGCTGGCTCATGTGTCGACTCACAGCTCCAGGATGTCGTGTTTAAGAAGAAAGTAGCTGCTAAATGCAGCCTGTTATTCCAAAATTAAGTATTGCAGAGATACTTTATATACAGATGATAGACGTGATAGACTCTTATTCTTAGAATTGAATAAATTGAAGTTGATAGATACTGTGCTCTTGATCTGAGATAAGAAGTTTTATCAAAGCAGCCAGTTTGATAAACAAGCAATCTGCAAGGTGTTAAAAAAGGGATTAAGAAGATGAAACCTCCAGAAGCCATGCTTTGCTTCTTTAGTGGTCAAAATTAGAGCTGCCATAAGATTTACAGCTTCAAGCTTCTCTCAAATCACTATGAGCACACATACCCACCCACTAGATATTACCATTAATTTCAAAAGATACAACTAGATTAATTTTCATTTGGACTGCACCTACATGTTCAGTTTTGCTAAAGAAACCCGGCACTAGCCTGAAAACACTAGCAAGTTGTGCCACACTGAGAAATACAGACTGCCAGAGGGGAAAAATGACAAAAAATCCTGTTGCTTCAAAACCTGCAGTCCTTAGTTTGGAGTTCCAACTGATTTACATCATGTTTTTCTGGCAACAGTTCAAGATGAAGAGACACTAATATCAGATTAGTGGGGAAAAAGATTTTATTTTTTTTCTAGATGTCACTGTTTAAGTGGCAAGATTTTACTTCACTATTTCCCAGCATAGAAACTGTTAAGGTTTTGAATCTGAAGCTGAGGCAGAATAACATAAGTTACAAAATTGAGAGCAATTATGTAAGATTTTGTACCACTTTAACTCAGTTGCTTTTAAAGCCTATTTAAATTTTAAATCTGCCTTAACACCAGTGTCTGGCAAGTCCAAATCATTATCCCTGATTAAAAAAAGCAAAATATTCCCTTTCAAGACAGACACATCATAGATGGTTTGGAAAAAGATCCACCCCGTAAAAAGAATTCCCAAACCTCCAGTAACATGAGGTAAAGCCTGAGACAACCTGGCTATCTTCCCTGCAGGAAGCCCAGGATCATAGTGGCCCACAGAAGAGCTTGCATGCAGGGAAAAGCATGCAAAATAAACCTCTAGAATGAGATATGTGATGATAAAGAAAACTATTCTCAACTCCATACTGTTTTTTTTCACCACTCTGAAAACAATATTGCTGTTTCAGCCTATGATGATGCAAGGGTTCAGCTGCACAATGTCCCTGCCAGTCCAAGCAGCTGAGGCCATTCAACAATTTTACCAGGCTTCTGTGAGAGTGCCTGAAACAACATTCATGCTGTAATAAAACAAACCCAAAAAACCAAACAAGTCAACCACCAGTAAACACACCAACCCCCCTCCCCAAATTTAACTGGCTGCAGTTGACCATGAAGGAGTCAAAACATGCCACAAATACACTGACAAATTGAAATGTGAAGTTCGAAAAAAACCCAACCAAACAAAAGGAGAGGGGGCATGTGTACAGATTCATGCTGGCACATGAAGCCAGACTGTCTGAATCTCAACTCACTCATCAGAATATTTCTATCCACCTGATCTGCTGTATTAAACACACCCAAGCTGGGGCAGGTGGGATATGGCTAAAACATGTATTAAAGAACCTGACAACTGTGAACAGGCTATAAATTGAAGGATTCAGATTACTGTAGCACGGCTCTCAGAGCAAAGCCCTTGTTTTTAGTAGTGCAAACGCTCTGTTCATCCCACAGCAGGCAGCTGTCTCCTATAACTGATGTCTAAGGTGGCATTGATTGATGCCAATTTTCCAATCACTTCCCAAACTTTCCTGTTTAACAAGATGAGCTGCACAATGGCAGTTTATTTACTTGCTGCCAAACCTTTTCTTTGAAGGGTCACCGCTCTTAATCATGGCACCTGTGTACTGCTTTGCTTTCAGCCTGTTAGGGTTTCCATTATAAACCCATTTCTGGATGTTTATTCTGTAATACCCTTTCAAGTCCACTGTGGGTTGAAGTACACCTTGTAAGGTCTCAGCAAGTATTTTTCCTAAGTAAACATTGTTCTCTTGTTCCATCCCAAATAACTCAGGAATGACTCTACTACTGCTTTGTGGGAAGGTTATACCTGCATTTTTTTAATGAAATAAACATTTTACAGGTAGGAAAATCTTAAACAGAAAAGGTACTCCTACAAGAAAGTAGAATAATCTAACAAGAAATATTGGTCTGTACACCCAAACCCCAGGCCTTGATCATTTGCCATCTTAAATTCTTTGCATCTGCTGGAATGGGTTGTTGTTCTGCCTTGACTCACTAGCATTGCTATGTGATACTGACTTTTTATTTTCTTCTCTACCTATCTTGACTGTTATTACAGGTTTTTTTGCATTCTCTTTTTCATGAAGTCAGGAGACACTACTGCTGTTGAAGAGTGGGTACACTAAGCCATGTAGATTACCTGCTTTATATCTCATATAGTATATAACACTGCAGACAAGAGACTGGAAGGTAACCTCTATATATTCTCTTACTTGGAGCAGGAGAAAAAGAGTACCCAAAAAGGAAAAAATACCCAAGATATTCACTTCTGTTCAATCATGGTAATATATACATAAAGACTAGACCAGACTCTCACAGGGACAGTGATGTAACTCATCAAATGGTTCAGGAAGGATAAACCCATCAGAGAAACAATGAACACCACCAGCAATAAGCAAGCAGACATTGGAAAGAGACTGATGTATACAGTGCTACCTGTGGCTGAGAAACAAGTGACATTTGAAAAGTATTCACTTTTTTGGGTGGGAACACAAATTCAGTTTCAAGGCTCACAGCTGCACTTGTCCACAACACACTGGAATCTTGCAGGACAGGAAGCCCACCTTGTTTCCATTTACACACCAGGTTCATAAACCCTTATTCAAGTCTCAACATAATGAGGTGAGGTTGTTGAACTACTTGTCTGAACTACTTGTACAGCCTCTGATGCACACTGAAGCTCTTAAGGCAATGCAAAACCAAACAATAAGGCCATGGAAGAAATTTAGTGGTTTGGATTGGAGTTCAGAGTTTCTGCTTTGGCATTAGGATGGCACCTGCTGTGACAAGAGATCCTTGCAAAAAGAGTTCCTGCAGCCAGAGTAATTGTTATGCATGTGTACACAGCAGAAATGTGAAGGGAAGAAAGTGTTTGTATTAGCGTTGATAGTTACAGCTGGGGCACCCTGCTTTCCTTCACAACGTTGCATGCTTCTGAAATGCAGAAGTGTTTTTGTATTTTCTAACCTACTTCTCGTCATGCACTTCCAAATCCCCAACGATTCTCCATTTTGATCACAGAGAAAGGCAGCCAAAGGGAGCAGGTTGTGAAAGACACTGTGTATTCCTTAACACAGCCACACAAACCCTTCTGTGTTCGCTGTGACCCTTCTTGAAAGAGTTATCCACTAGCTAGGAACAGAAATATTCTATCTTCAAAGATTGATCCTCTCCTGTATTCCTTTTGCTATGATCATCTGAATGACAGAATCTTGCTTTTGATCCCAAATGGGTAATTCAATAAATCACTCCCATTCAAGTAAGTGGAACTACAACAGCAGATTTAGAATAACAATGATAGATAGAATTCCTGGTCTCTGACTGCCAAAGCTGTTCAAATTTCTTCTTCCCTTATGGGAAGAGACTATTGTCTTCTGGTGTGTAACAAAGTTAAACTGCAGTTCTGCCCAGACCCCAAAACCTTTATGACTTGAGAAGTGACTCAATGATTAATATAACTATAAATTAAGTAGAAATCAAATTACTTCTCGGACAAGTATTAGTTCCCCTTAGGCATTAGGAATCTGTTTTTCTTGTTTGAATACTGAATGTCTAAGTAGGAAAGAAATAAAATTCTTTTTGTTTGAATGCAAACCCCTCAGACTCCAAAAACCCTACAGAAATAATCATCTATGTGCATTACTTTTAGCTGCCTATCACAAATCATTATCATGAGTCTGAATTCCCTTCATGATGCCTATTTCATGGGTTGTTTTGCTTGAGTTTTGTGGCATCTACTGTGTGTGTCATGGATCTCTTGAGTTGTGGGGGGTTTTGTTAGTCTTTTTTTGCTTGTTTTTGTTTGGCTTTTTAAAAATTTTTTTCTGCATGCATGCAGTAACTTACACATTGCAATCATTAATTGAACATGGATTTGTACATCAGTGAACCAATTTCACACAACCACAAATATTTAGCCATGTAAAGAAGACAGGAAGTTCTCACAGCTCTGATTTTAAAAAGCACACACACATGTATGGATGCATGTAAGGGAGACTGTCTTCTAGGCCTATGATGCAACTACTTTTTCACTTTCAATAGAGAACCAAAAATTAACAAAAGGATTTTTGCCACAACAAAAATGCCATAGAAACTATTTTCCACACAAACCACCCCCCCTTTTTTTTGGAATAGAGAATATCCTCTCATCAAAAGTGACACTGAAATTAACAGAATAAACAGCTTTGGATCTCCTCATTTTAGATTTGCAATCAAAAAGGAAAGCTGCATCTTTCCTTGATCCGAATTTAACTTCGCAATCCCTGGCAAAACTAAATTTCCTCTCAAGGGTGAGATGGGAAATGATTAATACCAAATCTGAAATCTGGATAAGAAAAGTGGCCAAAAATAAAAAACCTCAAATACCCTAAAGGACCCATACACTGCAATAAATTTATTTTGCTCTTGGAAGTCCTGCAATGCAGAATTTCTAAGTGTGACAGGATAATGAAAAAGTTATACAACACCCACTACTATACTTTCTACTACTTTAGATAAAAACCACTTCTTTCTTGTTCCTCTGGAACTGCCTGAGATACAAGGTGCTTGTCTTTAATTTGATGCCACCATCATCAAGCTTTCAATAGTCTTGACAGGCTCAGTAGCTCTTTCTTTGCCCCATATCTCTCCAGAAATTACTGTAGCACCATAAACTATAAATCACCTTTAAAAGGTGACCTCCAAAAGCAACAAATGGACTTACTCCCTTTTGCTATTGATTAAGAGGTAAATACAAAAATCAGAGATTGTGAGTTGGATGTTCTGGTTAATATTTGGTATTTTTTTTTAGTATTTGGTTATTTTGGCTGTTAAAATTATTTCCCACTGACTTTATCTTCCCTAATTTTCCCATGTAACTCCTATATATCTCTTCCCAAACTTTCCATCCCAAATTAAATTGCATTAAAACGGCAAGTGTGTTGCAGAAAATAAGTCAGATTTCCAGGCACAATTAGGGATATGTAGGCAAACATGAGACACAAAAACAATCAGGTCCTCATCCTTCCCCTCTCTTCTTTGCATTTTAGGGCTAAAACAAGAACTAATCAGCAATGAGAAAAATTGCCCACTACTTTCTTCAGTCTAGGAATCTCTAGATGAGACCAGGGACACCTCACACTGACAGCCTGAGGTGATTCTTCTCAGCTGTCCAAGAGCAGGATTATACACATTAGCCTCTCAGTTACTGGAATTCAGGGCTTGCTGTGTTCAGGTGGACTGATACCAATTAGGTGTCAGAGAAAAAAGGGTTCTGAACTGCAGTGACTGAGACTTCTTCCAGCTCTGTCTGGAAGCAGGAAGGATGAACAATGACTATCTCAAAACCTCTGGCTGCTGGAAACAATGGATTGCATTTTGCATGTCCATAGGCAAACAACTCATTGGTATCACAGCCTTCATACCTGGCTCTGACAGACAAACTCAAAAGATGCAGTAATCTCAGTCAGAGTGAAAGTAGAGGGGACTCTCCCAGGTTCCCAGCAGGACAGAAGGCATCCTTACTTCCTTCTTATGTCACATCCTACTACCTCTCTATTTGACCACAGTTATCAGCAAACTGTTATTGTTATAAATTTTAGCCTGTCCACTTACAATCTATACTTGCATATTTCTGGTATTGTACATTCAGCAGCATCAACATACTTTCTGAAAATCATCTGAATGACACTCAGTGGTTAAAAATAACACTTAACCTTTGTGCCAGGAGCTATATTTCATTTTAACAATTCAGAATTATAATACATCAATTAAGCAATTGATTTTTGTTACCACAGAGTATTTTTGCTGGTTTATGTATTCAATAGATTTTTTTACATGTATTACATAAGAAACATATGATTATTTCTTTGAGAAATATGTGGACTGTGACAACAGCCAACTTCTTAATAAAGCTAAGAAACACCAGGTGAGTGAATTTAGAAGCGAGCAGTGTCTGTTCTGCATGCACTTTCTTCTATTTAAGCAATTGCTCTTTCATTAATTTACAATTTTCTTAGTGAGGAAAAAAGTGATTACAATGCCTTATCACAGATCACAGTATACCAACAGTCTTTTGTGGTAAAGAACTTAATACTTTTCTGGTAATTAAGACAGATATGTTAGTGTTGTATGTACGTATGTTCAGTACTTTATTTACATGTTACATTGGCAGTTGATACCCTGAGTGCTCTTTTTCTGATGTTGTCACATATCACTCTAATGCCAGAATTAACTGTAACATCTACATGCTTGTACCAACTCATGTTATAAAAGATATTGAAGATCCAGAAAGCAAAACCAGAGAAACAGGGTAGGCATCTCAATTCTTTTATCTTATAGTTAAATCAAAGAAATTACTGTATCTTGAAAATGAAGCTTTCAGGTTACCTTTCACTACACCTTGCAGACCAGTGCCATTTTAAAAATAATTTTTTCCATATGCTTTGCAATACAATCAAATGCTGTGAGGAATTGACTGGAGTTTTCCTATTGACTTCAAAGGCAAACCAAGTCCCATAATTACTTGTAATGGGGGTATCTTAAATCCTTCATTATGGGGATGTTAACATGTACAAGTAGAAACAAATATTAGCAAAAATAGAGCCATTTTAGCTACAATTAGAATTGGAGCCAAGTATGATCTCCACTGTCACCTCTACCATTGTGTTTCCAAAAGAAACCCTTTTAAAAAGTAGCAGCTTCAGATAGTCCCTCACTCAGACTTTGTAAGAATTACACCAACATTGAGTCGTTCCTACATTATTCTTTCCTCTAATGAAATTGCATTTCACCATCACCATTTTGGATGCATTTGCAACAAGTAAACGGAGATTTGGAAGTGTCTGAAGAGCCTTGCTGTCCTCTAGAGCTATATTTGTATCATGCTTACTATCAGTTATGCTTTCCAGAGGGAAAAAAACAACCAAAATCGAGGAACTCACCAGCTGCAGCAGGTCCCAGATGGTGCCACCAGTGCTCTTCCTTTTTCCTGCAGGGAAATTGGAGATGCAGATGCTTCAACCAGCTGGGACAGTGACCCATGCCAGCCCAGCAGCTCCCTCTGGAAACAGTTTCCCCAGGCTCTACCATCTTGCTGCCATTTCCACACCCTTTCCTCAAGGTGTTTTTCCCATCTAAACCCTGGCGCCCATTTCCCTGCAGGCCCCTTACGTGGGTGGGCTCACATGGCCCCAGCTGCTCCAGGAGACCTCTCTTAGGGGTAGAAATGAGCCATCCTGACTGACTCCAGCAAATTCCTAGTGCAGGGTCCAGCTGCAGACTCTGACTGCTGGAATACCACAGCAGGTATTTCCTCACTGCCTCTGACTGCAAACCTTCACCTAGCTCGACTACAACTGCAGGCTCTAGGTCCACCAGACCCAGACTGACCTCATAGCAGATCTTCTACTGCAACAACTCTCTTCCTTTTCCCTTCTTCTTTGTATCTCTCTGCATCATTGCTTCTTCCTCAGACCTCCTCAAGGCCCTTCCTGAGCAGCCTTTTATCACACTTTATTTGTCACAGCTCCGACCCCTTAAGGACCAGGCTACTCCTCTTTGATTATTAATACAACTGTGACTTATCAGGGCTGATGTCACCTGTAATCTCTTCTTCTACACCTACACTCCAGGGGCTCCCCAAAAGTCACACAGAAGGTCACCCACCCCTGCTTGCTGATGGTTTAACGCTGTCCCCCAAAATGCTGGTGCCTCAGGCGAGGAGGGTTTGACTCATTTTAGCAGAAGGGCCTCAGCTCTCCCTGCCCTGCACATACTGATGGCTGCTTGTAGTGTTGATAACTGGCCTTCCTGTGAGAGGACACAGTGGGAGAAAAGGATGAAAACCCACATCAGACACTACTTGTGTTTGCCTGAGGAGATGTGCTGTCATTCCCTGGCAGGCCTCCCTGCACCTTGCACATCTGGGCTAATTTCAAGCATCTGACAGAGGCAGAAATGTAAAAAAGTACTGAGTTCCCACAAGCATCATCAGAGCTGGAGCATTTATTCACTTTCTGGCTCCACCAGCATGTTTATAAGACAAACCAGCCATTGCATGTTGAGTGACAGTCCCTTAGACAGCGAGGCCATGTGCAGGGAAAGAGGCAGAGCATCATCGCTCTCGCTGTGGGAGTTCTTTGGGACAAAGCCCCCTTCTTCACCTCAAACTAGAGTTAGTAATTTAACAGGAGAAATAACTTGTTCACTTATTCAGATTTTTAAAAAATCCCTTTTTCTTCTTGAAAAAGCTGTAGGGAGTTGCTGTATTTACATGGATAGGTGCTGTCCATAGAAGTATGGAAGCAAGGATGCTGCTGTGTCCCTGGGTGTTTGGCAGCTTTCTGGAAGGAGATTCAAAATGTCTGTGAGACAGACACTCTGTCAAGTCTGTTTTAACAGGGAGAGGGCCAAAACCTACAGTTCATTTACAGGGTGCCCTTGGCGAAAAATATTTGCCTTCAAGATTTAGGATAAGTACCAGGACTCTGCTTAGCAGGGCCTGAATGTTTTGCTGACTCATAGTATATATAATGAAAGCTTAATAAAATGGAATATATCTAGTTCATGAAGTCTCTTGATACTGTGTTGTAATTTAGTCCACCAACAGCCTTTATTTAAAGTTGGATTCCATGAGCCTGTTATAATGAGCTAAAAAGTGCACAGATAAGCAGTTATTTCTGAAAATGTGGCTCCCTATCGATATATATTTTGCACAGCCTGTATATCTTAATTGAATTGAAATGAGCATGGGACCCTAGGGTTTTTTAGGTCTAGTGAGGCATTAAATACTCCAAAAGCACAATAAAAATGAAAAAAACCTCTACTTCTCCAAACTATTGAATCTCATTGCTTCAGCTGTGGGCAAAGCACTCCTACCACCTGAGAAAAAACACAAAAAACATTGCTTACAGCCCTTCATGGTCTGTGTCTGCAGCCTTCATGCCTTCATACCTTCATAATCTTACTTATCTTCTGCCCTTTTTATGCATCCATCTTTCTAAGTATTACTATGTCATCTTCAAGTTGCCTTACTTATGCTCATATTTTTTCCTTCTTTTCTTTTTGAAGCCTCTCACTCCAGGAGCACTCCTGCATAGGTTAGAAAAAACCTACAGTTTTGGCAATAGTGACAAACCATCACCCTCTATATTCAGATGGGGTTCTATTTTACTTATTTCTAAGGAAGTTTCTCTCTGTTGGAGTTGAATTAACTGTCTACAGGATGTAGACACAACCTGTAAAATTTTTGAATAATCTGGGTTATGTACATTGTTGCATATATCAACATGAAAACCAACAGTAGCTGCTCTGGGTATTAAACACACGACAACTTGAAGCTGACGTGAAGAATGATCTAACTCAAAGTAAACAGCAGGAGAAAAACTCCTTTTCCAAAGTTAATATTTTAAAAGCTTAATAGCTGTTAATTCTAAAAAATGTTCTTATTTACTATCATGCTTCCTGCCTACCATATACCAGAGCAATCCTGAATGCTCTAAACAAGGCACTGATCAACTTATTTTTGAATGAAATTTGGAGACACCAAAGGGTAAGGCAGTTAGAAGAAAGATCTGAGGTCTTGGACGCTTACCCAAATTGAGCTGAGTCTCTGAATAGTTTTGCTTGGCAATCACTCTTGGATGATACTATTTACATTGTCACAGAGGGAGTATTGATCACCTTCCACCACCATGACTGTTACAGTGTCAATCAAAAACAAGCAGCTTGCAAACATTCAGACTCCAGCTGTACAAATGTTCTCTTTTTGGGGCTCATTAGTTTGCTCCTGCTGGCATCTTTTCAGCCAGAAAAAAAGCCCTCGTGTTTTCATTCAGTACAAACAAAATGGTATGAAAATATTTTGCATAAAATTGAATTCTAATTAGCTAAAGATGGTCTTTCTTAAAAAATAATCAAAAGAACTCACTTAGACATTAGCACTACAAGAGACACACTGTTAGGATGTATGGTTTTTTTACTCTCTATTTTCATACATGAAACAAAGTTCACTAGTAGTGGTTAAAAATGCCCAGACTATGGAATAGGCTTGCTATCAAAGACTGAAAGATTTCATTATGACAGAAGGAGTTGTTGCCCACAAATTAAGTTACACTAATTCAAATGCCAAGCAGAATACTTTGATGGATTGTAGTGTATAACTGGACAAAGAAAAGAATGTCTACAACTGTTATGAATTGCTAAATTAATTTCATCTGTAAGGAAAAGAATATTGATTTCATTTATCTCATCCAGTTGGTAGTATGACTGAAGAATAACTCAAATTCAATGGCACCAGCTGCACAGATGATGATACAGTAGCAAAGGATGGTAAGAAAAGGTGATTCAAGAGTGATAAACAATTTCATCAGAATCAGAAACACAGTCTATCTTTAGGAGAAGGCAAAGCACAATCTGTGGATTCTACTGCTCCTAAAAGTTATGATAACCTTTGTCATGTCTGTGAGTTTTAAGCTATGGTTGATTTTTCATGTACTTACACAAAACTAGAACACACAGACCAAAACAGTGAACATGAGATGTTGATCTGCTGGTATAAATCAGGAAAAACTATATAATAACAAAGGAATTAACAATATTGAAATTAAGGGATGAATTAGTTAATAGGTAAAGAAATTGTTTACATAGCCCAGCAATATGGGCTTGATTCAATATCATGTTGAAGTAAATTTAAAAATATCTGAATAGCATCACTATATTTTGGATTAAGCTCCTATACCATATATTTTTAGTTTTGCTTTAAGAATCTTTTGTACTTCTTGAATTTGAGGTTTTGAGAACTGTTTTTTTTTTCTGATCTTTCTTAAAGTAAAATATCATTTTTTCCACCCAAGGACTCAGTGTGTGACAGCTTAAGCACGTTAACAGACACCTTTAAGTTAATGAGATGATCGGTGTGCTAAAGCTCTACATTTCTGTGAATTGTCAACCTCACTTGAAATAAAAATTAAGATATCACCATGAACGACAAGAATTTAATTCCGATGTTCATCGCAGCTGATAGAATTCTAAATAGTTGTGGTTCAAAGACGCTAAAAATTCTGATCTCATCAAAATATCCTGCTGAAGCTGAAATTTCTTCCTTTGATTGTCTCAACTTCATTTCATTTAAGAATATGCAAGGAAGCCAAGACTGCTATATTTCTTATAATCAAAGAAGATTTATTTCACACTCTATTTACATATTAGGTCTCTGAAGTAAAATGTTAGAGACTATTTTATATAATCTTACTTTGCTGTAAAGGCAACCAGTCCAGTTTATCAGATTATAAGTGCAAATGGAAAAGAAGCAGGATTGAGTACAGTGTCTGTGCTCATGGCTGCCAAACAAACAGGCATGGTGAGGAATAAAGCAGACACTAATCCTTGAAGGAAATCCTGAACACATTGAAATATATCTAAAATCTGAATGTTTGTCTTTTTCTTGTCTGTTTTGAAACAGTCTCTTAGAAGTACAATTCCAGGGCTTTGTGTTAGAATCAGCATTTTCAAATGAGTAAATATGAGGTAAATGTGCGATTTCAAACCAAAGTATGAGGGGTTTAGTCACTGTTGTGACAACAGGATTGAAATGAATCAATCTGTAAAGCCTGATGGGAGCACCAAACTCTCCCCAGAAACTCGTACTTACCTTAAAACATTTGCTTACATTCATGTCCAACGTGTTGCTTCTTTTCTTGTCGCCAGTAGCAAAACCCCTTCATGCACTTTCTATCTCCTTGTGGATTTATACTGTGTTCTTCTCACATATTTTTACATTTCACATTGCAAATTTTGTTTATGTAGTTGTGAATCTCAGGCGAAGTCTTCTTGTCCAGTATACACACAGAAGGTAACACTTTTTTGGATTAATTTTCAGAGGTTCAGAGTATCACAGAGCCTCAAGGAAGTAAAATATATTAGTCAGGCTAAGAAAGTAACAAGATTTGTGCCTAACCTGAGACATAAATTTAGCATGAGACACCATTATTCCTTGTGCAGTAGATTATTGGGGAAAGTCTTGCTGGGAGGATGGTGTCTTCTGTGGGGTCCCATACCTTAAATCTCCTTTTCAAGCAGAAGTTCACACTGATATGTCTCAGAATCTAATCACAGTACCAAGACTCCTTTTGCTTTTTTTACGTGTATTTTTACTCCAAAACAATGCTAATAACAAAGGATGTGGCATCCAAAATACAACAAAAGAAATGTGAAAAGTATTCTATTGTTTAAGGCACAAAATGGAGATCTTATGTTTAGAGACTCATTATGTAAACTATAAACAAATATCTGCTGACTTTTGTAATAGCAGCTCGGAAATAGTTTGGGTGCTCTTAATATTTATAATCTGCAGTGTTTTGTATTTCTTACAAAACTTTTAATTGCTTGTTCTGCATCTATAATCAGTGACAAAAAACAGATAACTCCTGATTTTGGTGCAAGTGTTTTACAGCTCTGCCTAAGTCATGAATCAAATGACAAGAAAACCAGCTCAGCTTGATGTTGGAGCTGGAATCCTTTCACTATACCTAAGATATTAAATCTTACTTCAATAATTTAAAAATGCTAAGTAATTCAAATAATTATTGTTAAAAAATGACATATACAAAACATAGGAAAAATGAGAGAATAGAAAAAAAAAAAAAAGAATGAACAGGAGGGAGAGCCAACCTTAAGACAAAGTGCCTTACTGTTGTATTCTGCTAAAGGCCAGAAAAGCAGTTTCCATGCAAAGTTCTGTTTTCCTGTTAGAGTTGTGGCTGAAGTCAAACCAGTATCACAGCTGTGTAAACTTCACTTTAAAACCTGGTATTTCACATGTTCACTTCATATTTGAATTCCACGAGGTTCCTCTTTGCACCAAGCAATTTTTTCTGGAATGATAGAAGGTCATAAGGATCTCATAAAGGTCAATTCTTATCTTCCTAAGTGTCATTAGACCAGAGTTAACAAAGTTAGCTCTTTTAAAACTGACAAAGTTAACAAAACTAAAGTGCCATTTGCTGCCGTCTTTGTTGATCATATCTTGAGAAAATGTGAAGAGTTAATATATGCCAGAAGGTTCCTGATTATCTTTGTGGGAAAATCCTTCTCCTCCTTTCCCCCAAATTATCTTTACTCTAAGAAATGTAAAGAATAACAGAAAACAAAAAGAGCCCTAGTGCATTATTATATTCCAAATATTTTATTAGGTGCCATCATTTGATTAGTCTCTCAATTTATGGAAAGAACCAAAGCAATTCATAGCTTTCAATGGCATTTTAATTCTGTGTTTTAAAGCATCACTCTGTAGCTTGCTATCTCTATTTTCTATGACAATGAAGTCTGTACTTGCTTGTAGTTAATTTTCAGCTTGGGTGAGTGACTTTTGATGTTCCTGCTGAAAGCATCTGTGGTACTGCATCCTTCTGGGAGATCCACTATAGTGACTGTTTATTTCATCTCTATTATCACACCATTCTGCATCTATTATCTTATAGATATCTGCAACACTTCTGTTACAGTTTACTGAACTGCTTATCCTGGAAAAGTCAAAGTCACTGGGAGAAAGTACTTATTCAGAGAATGCATGTTAATTCAACAAGAGTCTCTGATTAACACAGCAGGACTGAGTTTTTATGAGTACTCTGCAATCTGAAGCTGAGTGACATTTGGATGCTGATTAAATCAGGACAAAGGCCTCTGTTGCCTTGCTAAAGAGGACCTGGGCAGTCAGCCTGCAGCCTCCATCCAGCTGAACTTGCCAGACTTTGGCAAGAGACAGAGCTGGCTAAAGAAAGTTTCTCAAACCTATGCAAGAGTAATTTCCTTTCCATCTGGAACCATGGTTTGATTTACCCAGCCAGCAAATCTTATCAGTTCCTGGAAAAATGATGCCTTCGTAGTATCACTTGACCTAGGTTCTTTGGATGCCATTAACAGCACTGTTTTCAGGAGCATTTAATCCAGCCACTTCCCTCAAAGGTACCACCATGCTACAATTTTAGTGCTGCTAGTTGTCCAGTGTAGAAGGAAAAATCCAGTGTAGTTATGTATTGTGTTATAGTTATGTATTGGCTGTGATGCTAATACAAGACCCGAGTTTGAGTAATAAAATTCACAGCTTCATAGGATATCCAGTTTGGACAGCAGTGTGACTTTTCCATCAGCATCATCAGTTCCTTCCTATAGCTTTGATTTTCCTTTGCCTGCACACCTGAAGACCACGAAGTGGCTGTATCAGCTGTTCAGTCACTCCTCTCATCTGAAAAGGTCAGCACAATGGGAAACACATTTTGCTCAGAAGGGCTGATCTAGCCTGAGCAAACAGGAAATTTAGCATTAACTGATACCTGAGCTGTTTAAATTAAAAGAAAAAGCAAACCCACTGAAATTCTCCTTTTATTCCATCTACTTTAAATTTTTGTATTTTCGTACGATCAGGTTAAGGAGGACTAAAGTACACACATTTTTAAAATACAGTCAAGTGAGAACTCACTGGAGAATTGTTTCTAACTACAACAGTGGATAAATACCAGGGAAACTGAATTGATGCATTAGCCAAAGACTGACTATACAGGAGCAAATGGCCATGAATACATTGAGGAGTATATTAAAAGAATGATTCTAATCTTCAGAGGGATCAGATGTGAGAACAGCTTTCTAATAAAGCTTTGTAATAAACCTAAGGTATTAAGCTTGATTGTTTTATGATGATAGTTAAATATAATAGCTGAGACTGGCTTGATATTTTAGGGGGCCACTTCCAGAACTGAATCCTCTATTGCCATCTCAATATGCTGAGGCCCCTAACAAAATGTAATTTCCAAGCAAAAAAATTACATAGGAAATCACATACGAAATCTAACTTTTCAGTTGTGTGCTGTTCTCCTTTGCAAACTCAAATATGCAGATTCAAACCATATGTCTCTATTCCCAGTTACCTATCTACTCTAGCAACAGAAATCAAGGCTAATTCTAGGCCTTCGTGGCACCAGACAACTTCTGTCTTACACAATGGCCAACATAAGCTCTACACCCTGTTCAAAGACATCTTCAAAACATCTTGCAACTAAATTGGAGATCCCAAAGGCGTGTATTTTGGGATTATAATCTCTGTGTTTCTGCAATAGAGATGCAGTAGCCTTTAACACATTTGGGGTCGATTCCTGGGAAGAACAGCTCTATGTGTATTCCTATAACTAGAAATTGAAACACTTACAGAAAGATTCAGCACTAACAGATACATTAAAATTTTTGTTAGGAATGTGAAAATTTTTCCAAAATTCATTTTTCTCCATCTTTATAGTATACTTGACACCAAGTTAGTTGAGTGTTAAGTATTCACTCTTACTGGAGTCAATAGCCAACATGTTTGGAAGTCCAGTTAATTTCTTAAGCTATATTAGCTTAATGAAGCATGTATAGACACCCATAGTCTTTGCACTTATATGACAACTTGTCATTAATATTAATTAATGGCACATCAGTGCATTTGAAGTGAATGATGAAAATGATCAGCCAACTGTGAAAATGCTTTAAAACAACACTCAAACAAGGTATCAGAGAGGCAGAATTTAGATATACATGCATCACGTTTTTGCTGTGGTAAGTTGAACAATAATTGTTTTTACACTGTAGGTGGCCCCTAACAGATTTGACTGATTGCTTCTGCTTTCCCATCTTGCTGCTGTTTCTTCCCTTTTTAAAAGATATTTTCTCAGTGATGTATAGAATGGAAGGCAGCAGTGAGTAATGGTGCCAGAAATATGGGAAATTCAGATGATACCAGAAACAATCAGAAAAAAAAATTTCTACATCTGTTCATAGATCAGAGGCTTAGAGAACAGGTTAGGATTTTTTCAGCCATTCACTCTTTTCTCAGACTGATGATAAAGGAACGAGAGAAGAGATTTGACAATATCTGGTCAGGTGTTCAGTGTGAGCCAGAAAGCATAACAGTATTTTAGGAAGAAGAATTCCTGTTCCTCCTCTGCCTTCTCTTTAGATAATTTTTTGTGCCTGTTCTTGTACTGCTTCTTTGGATTGTATTCATGAAAAATAATAGATACTGTAATGGCACTTTGTACTTCAGTCAAACTTTTCAGACAAGGACCTCGAGGCACCATTTAAAGTTGCTAATTCCAGGCATATTTCCAGCAGATGTGTCCACATGTGGACCAAAACACCTTCTGCATGGTTCTGTGTGTCTGAGAAATGTCATGGATTTTATAACAGGAGAGAAATGAATCCTGATGTCGGTAAGAAAGAGACTGACTTTTATATGCCAGCAAATAATGGGGAGAATAGGCTGGAAATGGGAATGAATATGCACATTTTGGCTTCATAGTCCTGCAGACAACAGTGGGAAGAAACTATGGACAGCAGTAGGTCTTCAGCTGGATAAATGGTCCCAAACCTGGGAAGCTCTGTAATTATTTTTAATGAGGTTGCACAATAGCTATGCATGAAAAAGGAATTCAAGTGTAGGCAAACCTCAAGGGGGAAAACACAGATACTTTGAAGTCAATAACAAATTCTCAGGATTTCATTTTGAGAAGATTCCAAATTGTTGGATCAAAGAGGGAAGACTTAGGAAAAGAAAAATTCCTTACACTAAAATTCAGCAGACTGCAAAATATTTGATATGAGAAACATTGAAAATGCTATTCCATGAGCTGATTAAAACTTTCTTCAACAAAGCTTTTGTGAAAATATTACTATATGTTGGGTGAAATAATAGGCCTTTTTCGTCTTTTAACTTTTACTACACTTCTATAACAAAAGACACAAAAATCAATTCTTTCCAGTGGTTCACAGAATTATTCCACTTTACAAAACTAGAAATGTGCCTTTTTACTTGGCCGTGCCCCTTCAAGACATTTTAATAAAGTCTGTTCAATTATCCCAACTTTGAAAATTTGTACCATCTTATTTCAATAGTCAAGTGATTTCACACTTTTTTTGGCCATATTAATCTCATTGTGATATTGTATCTTAGCTGGTAGAGAGCTGTGATGTCTGGCTTTCTATCTGGTTTTCTTACAATACTTCCACAAAGCACAAATTTATTTTTATTTAATGTGATAAGGATGCAAGGATTGAGACAGGAACCTTGCTTCTGTAGAAGTAATTCTATTCTTCTACACTGCAAATGAAGAATTGTGTGATTTTCAGCTTTTGGTGAATGGAAATTCAAAAGTAAACCTTTCAAAGCACTTAATTTAAAATCAAATATGATTAAGCACCTGAAATGTTTAATATATGATTGGCAACGTGGCTTCGCCTAAAAGAAAATTGAAGGAGCTGATATCTTTCTGCTGTGAAGATGGGCACAGATCATGAGAGAAGTAGGAATCACTCCTGTGCTGAATGGAGGCTTTACCTCAGCCTTAGCTGGGTTTATAAAACCCATTATTCCCTGCAAATATGGCAACTAACATTATCATGTCTGAATTAAAAGTGATTTCGCCACCAGCAGGTGTTGTAATGTAAATTTAGCGTGATGGAAAATTCAGACACGTTTTTAAGCAAACCATGTCTAAAAGCAGGGAGATGTCTAGAAAATTATGGTTGGACTTGATAGGCTTCGGGAAGGGGATGAGGATTACCTCTGTTCATTTTCAGACTTTCTGACTGTGGCAGCCAAAACTCAGTTTCTGTTGAGGTCTCCTCTGACACGGATTTAAAAGACTGTGAATATGAAGAGTTAAGGAGAAAGGTTGTACAAATGGCTTGGGTGTAATCCTGACTGCAGGAAACTCAATCCAACCTGCTGATTTGATAGGGCTGGGATTTCACCTTGACTAAAAGTGCAGAGATCCTCCTAAGTGTTTGTTTTGTCTGGCAACACAGAACGCCTAGTAGCAGAACACACATTAAAACATCAAAGCCTTTATTTGCTCTGTGCCAGTTCAAGGTACATTCTGCAGTTCTAAACACTTCAGCATAACTTCCCACTCCTAATGTGAGAGTGGCTTATTTTCTCTTGTAAAGAAGAACTAGTAGCCTGCTTTCTAAAGATAGTGTCATGCTGCCCTAAGTTGCTTGCTCTAGCAATAAAATAGGAATTTTCTCAGCAAAAAGGAAATGGCTAATTAAAATTTAATTAACATATTGAATACCTTGGATGTTCTTAAAGGAAGAAGTACTTGAAAAGTAGTGGTTTTTCCTTAGAGTTCTTAGTTTTTCTCCTTTGCAGTCAAGAAAGAGCAGTTAGGTAAACTCAATTAAAAAAAAAAAATCTGTATTTTATATATAAGACAAAAAAATGTGGTGAAAGACATTAAAAGAAAGAAATGGAAATATAAATGCCAATAAAACTTACGAGGCAATTTACTACAGTGTGAGGCCTGATTTCTACATGGCTAGGTCTTTAGTTTTTATGCTCACCCATGCTGAATGACATGCAGAGCAGAAGAGTGTGCCTAAATCCTGCTGGTTTCACTGGGATGTGCACAACTGAAAAGCTGGCAGGTGCCACCAGGGCTAAGGATGGACTAAAGTGATGGTTTTGAACACGTGTTAATTCACATATATTGGTGGTCCCTGGACCAAAACTATTTTCTCAGACCAGAGGACTAAGGAGTGAGAGGAGACTTTTACGTCCACCTACAATTGTTCTGAGACTGCACAATTACAGCTCTATAAATTAAAATCAAGAATGTTTTATTATAGATACTTATTTTTAATATATAGCAAAACCAGCCACATATATGTATGTACTGAACTTACAGGAGAAAAGCAACAAATAGTTAAAAAGACCCTCAACTTTTCTTCTCACCAGCACAGCAAAATAAATTCTTCCTCTTGTACTTCTAAGTCACTACCATATCTAGCAGAGTTAAAGCAATTCCTTATCACCATATAGTTAATTCTTATACCACATCTCCCAAATATACCTGTTAATTTATGTGAATATGAGGGTCACATGCCATGGACCAACAGAGGCAAACATGGCCAGGTCTCTGATGCTGTCTTACGTGTCTCAAGCTCAATTTGCAAAGTCCATTACTGTGTCTTCAAAAGTAATTTCAAAATACAAATGCAGTGGCTAACAGATTCTTGTCTCCTACCTGTCTTAAAAGATAGATAATTTCCTTGTCCTGTGCTCCCTTATTTTCCCTAGAATGAAGTATAGGGCAGAATTTTATTTGTTGAGTTATCAGCAGTAACTCAGACTCACTGCTGACCTAAATTCTTCCTGCTCAGAATCACTGAAGTAGAAAATAATGAAGTCTGTGTTGTTTCTCAAATGCAAAACTTGAAATTACTCGAATGTCTGCAAGTTCAAGGCCTCCAGATTTACTGTTCAATCCCTTATAATAAATTCTTATGTAGGAAATTTCACTTATTTGTTAGCTATTCCTGTACTGAACTAGATAGCTTAATATAATAGTTTCTCTCTGTTTTTTTCCTTTTCCCTAAAAGCCCTTGATATTAAAAAGATTGTGAATATCATTTATGGTGAAAAGACAATCCACAATTGTATGCCCAGCTATGTATTTTTTATTTTCATGTCCGTGTGGAATTTAGTGCTTGAGCACAGCATTTTAGAATATCAGCAAAGATTTGAATGATGATTATGATGTCTTCTGCAGCAGTTTGAATGCAATCATTTGGCCAAAGTAAATATTTAGAACTTAAATGTCTTGGTCTTCTGCTGCCTTCTTTAAAAGGGTGAATATTTTTAAGCCAGAAAGGATTCTTGTTCATGGTGTTTGGTCGCTTTTGAATGATGTATCATTTTGGGCAACATTTCTTTGAGAAACAACCAAACAACTTCATTAAAGCTGGTGTTGGCATGTGCCAACAAACGTGCCAAAAAGTGCTGCAAACAATTGGCATGTCAGCAACAGCAGTTTTCATCAGTGACATTTTCATTTGACTAGAATAAATTACTGCAGCTAATGGCAATTAAAGCTCTGAGTACAGCTTTGGTCATCTCAGCAGGAAATCCCACCTAAGATACAGATACCACTATGACAACCTCCCAGTCCCCATTGCACGCTCAGGTGTGTTGGGAGGCAGCCACTTGTCTCACATACTATCCCTGGATGCAAATTCATCTCAAATTTCTTTCTTTTGCTGCTTTTCTTACTTCACTGTGTTTACTTCAGTTGGCCAACTACTGATTTCTGGCTGACATTAGGGATTTTTTTTTATATACAGGGAGCTGTCTACCTGTCAAAGATTTCCTCTCAGTCCCCAGGGGTGAGAGGAGCTGAACAGCATGGGTGGAGAAAATAAATTGCTCAGGACTGTTCCCTACTGTGCTGAATCCAATACAGAAATACAAATGAGAGCAAATAGTGCAGCCAAAGCCTCCCAGCACTGTGCTTCATGGAATGTCTCTAGACAGAAGCAGGAGGAGACTTGACATGCCTGGTATCCATAAGGGCCAGGGACACCCCATCCTGTCAAGTGCTGTTGACGATTTAAGGTGTGCTACTGCAATGTTCTTTGGCCTTCATTTCAGTAGGAAACAATACATGATGAACCTTTAATTTTACTTCCTGCTATATCAGAAGAAAATGGAATTATTGTATTATTTCCTTACAACATGGTTTTAGGGAATTTTGGAGAACTGTGTATCAAATAAAAGAACAGTTTCTCTTCAAAAAGGGTATCTGCATACCATAGGGACTAATTTTGTTTATGTGAAGGATTTTCATTCATCAGCAGCTGTAGCCTGTGCATGTTTGCTTTCCCAGTAAAGTGTTGTGTCAGCTGCAATAGGATGATAGTTGAGTTTCCTTCTCAGCTGCTGCTTCTGCCCTGTACTGGTGCTACTCAAACGTGGTGCTGCTCAAGGGAGGTCTGAGCCCTGTCTGGGCTCTGTGGGGAGAGTGTCTGTGCAGCCACACTCTGCAACCAGCTCTGAAGAGAAGGAATGAAGGTGGAGGCTAGGCATTCTGCTAATATGGCTTTTTACTGTTTTGGTTCACATGAAAGTAACTACTTTACCATAAGATAAATTTAGGAAATATAAAAGACCCTGGGTATGTTGCATAAAATAGGTGGATTCATATACTGTAGGATATTCTACTGATAGAAGATGTCACTTTGCTCATGTAAGTTTGTATTATTCGTACTGCATATTGAAGTTTCACTTTTCATATTGCAATTTGTATTTGATCTCATTATTATACTCTCCTAGACTGCCATACCACACTGGGGAGTTGTTAGGTTGAGCATTTGGTCTAGTTTTATTTTCTATTTCCTGCTGTTCCCTTTAGAGGTGTCATTAACATGAGAATTTGGTGTTCTATATTTTCGATCATTTGTGTGTCTCAAAGGGCTCATTAGACCTCATTATTTGAAAGTGTGTGTGCAATAGAGACTGGCAGAGAGATATATAGGCAAATATATTATATATGCATGGTATATGTTGGGGGGAAGTTAATGACTGAAGTCCTGTATGTAAAGCAAGAAACTTAAATATGTCATTGCTATTTAGTTGAAATAAGAAGGAAGTTATACCCTGAGTTCCTCTGAAAATCTAGCTACTTATGCTTCAATGATTTGAAGTCTTCAACTACAGATTATTATGTATGACTGAACTGCTTCTCTAAACGCAGGCATGTGTATATAATAAAAGTCAAATGAATGTATAAACATTTGCACTTCATAGCATGGCACTATTACACACAAGGCCTATTCGTGGGCAATACTGAATATTGGAAAGGATGCTCCCTGAAACAAGGCAATTTATATTTTGAAGGCTGCCAAAATCAACTCTGAGACTATAACATTCTTGTTGCTGTTATTATTATCTTATTTATATTCTTTCTGGGTAATAATTACTGGCTGTTCTGTTCACTTCTTTCCTTACATAGAGCATTTTTTTAAAGTTAGACTTCTGTACAGTAGTACCTCCCTTGTATAGTCTTTTTTTCTTCCTTCTTTTCTTTTTTCTTTTCTTATTTCCTTCCTCATTCCTGCCATTGCAGGGCCAAAAGTTTAGACCAATCTTTGCAGAAGGTAACCTGACCTAACAGGTCCTTGTGGCTCTTTGTGCAGCTTGGTGGATGAGTTGTTTGTAGTTCTGTTTCCTTTCCAGGAAAACTTCCTGAAAGCCTGACATGAGCCTGAGCTCTCATTACACTGAAAAAGGGGCATTTTTATTCAAAGAAATAAATTCCATGGCAAATGATACTTTCTTTTCTTTCACCACAGGGCTTTCTTGTTGTGATAAAAATGGCTCTTAAATGGCAGAGATTCTCTTTGAACAACATGAGAAATGTAAGGGGTAATTCTTTTATGAAAATGGACCATTCATTTTAGACACTTTGGAAGAGTTCAAGAAAGACATCCTCCAGTCAGGGATCTAGTCAGTAAACCCCCAAATCTATGTGGAGGGCATTATTCCTATTTCTTGGATAAAGTGGGAATTCTGATACACTATGAACTTCTGCTAAGATCACTTTTAGTCAAGAAAAAGTCACCTACCCGGGGGATGTTGTTCTGCTGCCCTATTTTCCTATTACAGGAAGAAAATGAGCAGATCAGATCCTATCTGTTTTTTGATCTGTCGTTTCATTTAGTATAGAAATGAAATTATGCACCTGGGAAAGATTGGAACCAACTCTGATTGCATTAAAAAATAAACATTTTCCTTCATCACTGCAAGTATATTTCCTGTGCAAGAAACTCCCTGGAACTCAACTGGAACCCTAGATTTATCCTTTGAAGTTCAGTTAGCCAGCCTACAGGTGTCTGTCATCTCTGCTTGCTCTCTGCTGTAAAACTGCATTTATTTGTTCACTCATGCCACAAAAGCAAAGGTATTCTCATGTCCTTTGTAGGAATCCTTCGATATTGCTGGCATGAGCTTTCTTCCCCACATTGCCTGTGGGCTTTCTGTGAGTGCTCTCCAGCAGTTTCAGATGCTGGATGTGTCTCCCATGTTGAGGCAGAGCACAATGCTCAGGACAAGGAAATCAGGAAATGTGCAATGCTCGGAGACAGCTCGAGATCCAAACAGGATGGATGCTGCTCTCTGCATGGGAACGTGAGCTCTGCAGCACATCTGAAAGATGAGTGTTTATCTCTCAGTATTGCCAGATGGGTATAAATCTGGGCTCTCAGCATCTGGAGTGCTAAATTTGTCAAGATGGCATTGTGAGAATAGTAGCTGCTGGCTGCTAAACTGTTCACCAAGAAGGCTGCTCTTGACACTTCCTGATAAGCTCTGGGAAATGTTTGTCATTTTTACTTGCCTTTTTTTTTTTTTTTCCCCCAAAATTTCTAACCAGTGTTTATCTTGCCCAGGATTTCAAACTACATTTGCTTTAAGCTATTTGAAATAACATGTAAGTAAACAACATAAAAATCAACTCAGCAATTTAAACAACATCTTCACTATTTAAAACTATCTCCATGTTTTCACGCTGCTGTTATACATTTTTGAATATATATGATCTTTTAAGAAAAATCATATAAGTGTATTCATTTTTATTTCTAGTTCTTGAATGCAAGATTTAGCAGTAAGTTTCCATCAAAGTCAGGCAAATACCCTCCCCTGTGATGCTTATGCCAGGAGGTACAGTACTATCAATTGGTTTATTATCTCTATTCTTTCTAAGCTTTTGATTGCAGTCATAAACCCCAAAAGGACTCATTAAGCTTTTTTCACTTTTATTTCCATGTGCTTGGAGCACTCTTAAAAAATAAATGTTTTAACCTAAGTAAAACTATTCTGAATGTGTTGTAAAAATCAAACCAGGTCCTAGCTCAGCAGAAAGAATCTGTGGTCTTACAAGAAGTCCTTGGTTCTGCACACAGACTGTCATTAATTTTAGGCTCTCAGAATAAGGGATTAGGTTCAGTATTCCACAAACAACCAAGGAAAGCTCTAATCCAAGAGTAGAACAAAAGCTGGCCAGGTTTAAAGAGAAGTTTCTGATGTTAAGGTAGCTAGAAAGGTAAATTAACCTCCAAATTTAAATTAGATAAAGTGATGCACAATCTGAAGTTTTGTTACATATAATAATTTCAGGTTAGAATAATTTGCAGGAAAAGAGAAAAAAACATTACCTTGCATGCATTTTGGAGGATGACAGGAGTGTGTCTATGATGATCATACTTCTTCTCTCTTATGTCCTCTGAAGTATTTTGTTTTTCTTAAGGTTTTCTTTTTCACTAAACAATACATATTTGCCTGGGAAGTCAGCTAGTGTAAAGTGGAATAGTTCAATTGAAATGGACATTTATGCTAATTCACACCAGCTCAGGACCAGCCCTTTGAAAAATGACTGCAATTTTTTTTATAACAACACAACACTGTTCTTTGGCCTATGGAAAACAACTCAAGCTTCAAACAACATTATGTTCAGTAAAAATATTTGGCATAGAGAGTATGGTGTTGATTTCCCCTACCATAAAAGCAGTCTTTCTTCTACAACAGCTTAAATAAATTACTTGTTAACATTTACAAGTGTTAACTCAGGGACTCATCCCATCACAACAGATCAGTGTCAGCTGGAGTGAAAATTCTGTTAAAGCAACTGCACTTAACAAGATAGCAAAAAATTAGTTCTGGAAAGCTGAAACATTTAATTACATGCTGCTCCCTGGGAATGAACTGCTTTCCTTGGTGTGGTGGTCCAGTGAGTTTCCCCAGGCTCTGGGTGAGCACAGAGATCTGCCTGCACATTGTAAGGCAGCTTTAGAAAGAGCTTGATCCTGGCTCGGAAGAGGTGTGCAGACACCCTCGTCTCAGAGGGGCACTGGAATCAAAGCCTTGCCATCGGAGTTTTATGGTGTTTTAATTGGTGTGAAATGGCCAGGATCAGATCAAAATAAAGAAGTGTCTCTTTGGTGATAATGCCAATAAAGTACAGTGCATTTTAAACCTTTAACTGCTCAAACTATTTACCTTAGTGGGATGCAAAAGAAAGACAGCATTCTCTTTTGCTGATTCAATATTGTTGCTTTTTGGGGATAGTCCACATCTATGACTGCTGCTCCAAATAAAATATGTGGTTCCACCATATTTAACAAGAAACAGTTTTCAGGCTTTTCTAATAAAAACAGAAAGAAAAGCAAATATGACTTGAATTCTGTCAATGCAAATTAAAAATACATTAAGGAAAAATTCTGATGTTGGTAATGGCCTAATATAACAAGGTTATAAATAAATTGCTCACTGTTCTCGTGTATTTTTAGTAAACAGACTTGGGAATAGCGCAACAAATCCCCAATGCCCAATTAAAGTCTCTTAACTAATTTAACAAATGCATTGTAAATGGGTAGCTGGAGATACTTTAAGTAAACATACATTTCACAGAGGAACTTTAATAGCCAAACAAATGGAAAATCAGTTCAAATGCTTTAGCTTTTTCAATTGTCCTTAATAAATTAGTCATAAGAAAACAAACACAATTAACAAGCACGATCATTATACTTTTTTTTTTAAATGGCAGTATTTTGCTGTACGTGTCTTTCAAGAATGTCTTAACTGAGAAGCAATTTGTAAGGTGTTCAAAGCCTCTGTGGAATTCTTTTTTCTTAGTCAGGGTTGCAATTATTTTGATGTGCTTTGCTTGTTTTACTTTCAAATTATTTCCAAATGAATGGTGAAAAAAACAATTCACTCAGAAAATCAGAGGCAGTTAACTTAGTGGAGAACTAAGACAGTGTCTGATTTGAGAAAGAGGCACAGATCTCCCCTGTTCCCTCGGTAGGACCATGCCAGCCACCCGACTGATGAAATGGAACATCTGCCTTTCCAGTGAAGATTGCTCTGGCATTTTGCCTGCACAAATTTTGTCCTTGTGGAATCCCTGTAAAGAGTGCAAACTGTGCACCAATTAAAGAGGACTGAAGGACACACACAGCAGCTGAGCAGCGTGTGTGCTGGGTCTGCCTGTGATGGAATCCTATCAAGCAGAAAGATCAAGTGTAAAAAGAAACAGCTGTGGAAAATCTACTCAAGAGCAAATAAAATTAACAAATCAGGAGGCAGAAAACAACAGCAAATGTGTCTTTTTTTTCTGCAGCATTTAATAGTCATGGATGGTGACTAAGTTTTTTCCCTCTCCTTCCCTCATGATCTTTTATATAAAAAAGAATTAGTAATATACTTACCAATCAGATGTATTTCATTCATGGTACTTTCAGTCAAACTACATGAACATAAATTAAAGAACAGGTTCTTCTCTCTTCACTGTGAAAACTTATCATTCTGGTTATCCATAGGAACAACCAGACACATGATCTGCTTGTCCAGGTATAAAAAAGTAGCAGTCAAAATGTCTTGGTCTACAGACGAACTTTTAGCATACTCCCCTGAATGGAATTCTGGTTTATGCTATATGGAAAAAGTAAAGCAAAACATGGCTTAATAATTTGGAAAGATTGGTCTCATATGGCATTGGTGAGTCAGCCCCTCGGCTGTGATCAAAACTTCAGACTCATATATTTTTTAAAAAATAGGAGCAAGAGTGAAAAAAAGAAGTATAGAAATGGTTCTGAAAGCTATAAAAATGCCTTATGATGCCCAACAAAAAAGATTGCTGAAGTGAGTTGATGAAAACAAGGAACAACTACTTGATCAAGCTCAAAAACAATATTCTGGACAATTTTACAACCTAACTCAAAAGAGTTAGGCTTTGTAGTAAGAAGTACATAATTCTCATAACTTTAAAAGTAAGACTTGACAGAACGTGTGTGGAATAAAGAAATTTTTAATGCATTTAGGAATAGTTATGTCCAAAAAAGATTAAACTATGAGACACCTACCAGAATTCCTGCAGGCCAAATTCAGATAGAGTTCTTTAGGCACTTCTTGACTTGAAGAACATCAGTAATTAAAGAGAAGTCTGTTAGGCTTCATTTGCACATTAAGGTGAGGAATAACTGCCTGCTACTGCAGATTTATGCCTATGCATAAGTGAACTTCAAATATCTATATGCTAATATTAAAAGGAAAAGCACTAAACGTGTTGGTGCAGCAAATATCATAGTGCCCTGTGTCCTAAAAGCTGTATTTCTGACGCAGTTCATGCCTATCCAAAGAGTTTTTTTAATAGACTTTTCTAAACTGCATTTGTTTGTTGGGTGCTGAAGACGATTCCTTGGAAGAAACTGCAGCTGCAGCAATAGCAGGAAAATTTCATTTATTTTCAATATTGCATTGGGCAAGACATAGAGAACACAAAAGAGACCAGCTAGAAAGGTGGGCAGATGGGTTGCTGCTCTTTATCTCACATGGTTGTCTAAAACAGTTCTCACATTGTTATATGAATTTCCAAGAGTTTTTCTGAGGGAAGTTCCACACCACTGGCAATATTGCTGAGGGAAAGCACAGTGCCTTCTGCTGAAATTGAAAAAGTCTCTGGTGCTGACAGGGAACAGTTAAGAAACCGGTTATGATTTTCAGTTTTCATCAAAATTCAATTTAAAAAACCACACAGGATATGTCTCAAGCCTGTGTTTGCAGCAGCTAATCCAACACTAAAGAGAGATGCATTTGAATATTCAAGTTTAGATGAAGATGGGAATGTAACCCATAAGAGCATTTTTTAATTTCCTCTCCACAGATATAATAATGAAGTGTTTTCCCAGCCCAGTCTGAAAAGGGACTCTGGGAACTGGTTTTACTCTTAGCTGTCAGGTCCCTAAGCCTCCTGACCTTAAACTGGTCATTCCCTTGCTAATGGTTTTATGTTCCCATTAATGTCTAATTAACAAAGCCACTAAAAGTCAATATTGCTAATGGAAAGATCTAACAAAATGTAATCAAATTATTTCAATTAAGTTAACATTTTTGACTTTTACTGCGTTGTCTTAATAAAGCAGTTTTATGAGAGGAAATTTTATACAAATTGAAACCAGGCCCTGGAACAACAATGAATGGTACTGGCCCATTCCACCACACAAAGACTTTCCCTTGCCATTTTTCACATTTGTGATTCTGTGCCACTATGAGGACCTACGTGTAGGTAAATTTTGCCCTTTTCCCACACAAAGTCTTGCTTCCTTTCTCTATTTCCAGTTTGTGTTGTTTTTTTCCCCCCACATAACTTATTCTTTAATTAAAATGCATTGGCTATGGAAAATGAATAGATAAATCTGCATGTGAACACATTAGAAGAAAAAAAAATTTCCCTTGCCATTTCCATCGTGACCTACAGGAATCACCACAAGTCAATTCCCTCTAATTTTTTTCAGTCCCTTGTCCTTCCTCAGGCTGTCAACATGACAGTAGTTATGAAAGTGATTTTGTAAGATGGACCAGACTCAACCCAGACAGCATACAGCCAGCACACTGTGAGAATCCTGTCCCTGCAGAATACTTATCTGAGCTGGGTCCCATTAAATGAGAGGCACCGTGGTTTGAGGCAGAGCTGTTCTCCTTCCCAGCTGCTGTGCAGTGCTGAGATCGGGCTGCTCTTCTCTGTGCCTCTCCAGACAAAGCTCAATAATGCTGGATGTCTGCTTAATTAGTTTGGGGATTTTCTGTGGATCTCCTCCACAGCCGCCAAGGGACAAATTAAAGATTCATCTGTCTCCTGTGGCCAGTGCCTCTGTTGTATCTACCACACCTTCATGCAGCAAACATTTGAATACCCCATGCCTTCAAAGGATTCCCTCAGGCACAATATTTAATAAAAATTAATGGATTAAGGTGAGTTATTTCCTCCCCATTTCTGAGGACCAAACAAAGTAAAATTCACGAGTTGATTTAGGCTGAGCCTTAGGAGTTTGGCATTCATTCTGTCATTTAAATAGATATATTGTGGTGTTTCAGATACTACTTCCAACTTTAGATGTTGGGAAGTACAGTCTGAATCAACTGCAAAGAAAGGGGCACAGTTCAGCTCTCACATTCTATAAAACAAGGAAGTATCTCAAGCTTTTGAGAGAGCTGTGATGTGTAATTGAATGGAGCATGTCTTCAGTGACAACTGCATTTCAAAAGGAAAACCATGACAGCAAAAAGTCATGAACCATGTAGGAAATCAACCTGCAGTTTATTTTGCTTTTCATTATGTTGAATAATGTACAATTTACACTAAGGCAATATAGATGGCATGTTTACCACTTGTATGTCAATAACAGATATTTTATAAACTTGTATTTTTAAATGTATTTTATGTTTTCTTTAGAACCAAAAGATGATTTAGAGTAATATATTTTCACTGGAGAGGACATAGAATTTGACCCATGTGACTTGTAAATAGCTCATATCTGCTTGGATTTACAGAATAAGAGAAGATGAGTTTTCTTGCTAATTTGTCCAAATCATAACTGTACTGGACTGCTAAAACAGAAGCTGATTTCTCATTTGTACTCTTTGAATTTCATGTGACTTTGGTTTGTAGAACGAGAAAAATTTGACTATTTTGTTTGTCATATAAGGCATCTTTGGTGCCTAGTAAAGAAATAGATACAAGTTGACTTCAAGGAGTTTACAAGATTTTAAAAGTGCCCTTGTGGGTTTGTTGCAGTTTCAGAGCAGTAGAAGCATGGTGTGCCATGCAACCTGCAGGCTTTATGCTTGCCATAACTCACTGAAGTGTGTATGGAAGAGGATAATTGCATGTAAAGAAAAATATAGCACTTGCAAAGGGCAAACTGCACCAACATATATCCCTGCATGGAAGCATTACTTGGGAAAAAAGGAGACCCATTTACTTGTCCAGTATTTCTGAATTAGTACCAGTCTGTCTCCTTTTTTTTTTTTTTTTTTTTATTCGAGCCCTTCCTCACAAAGGCAAGTAGTGAGCAGTCTTGCACACACAGGGAAGCAAATAATTTTAATGTATTGGAAGTCTATAAACACAGAGAAATTAATCATTGTTATCCACAAGACATTTCTCTGCACTTCTTCACCTGAGTCTTTAGTCAGCTACTCTTGCTCAAATTCACAGCCATTGATAAATACCTATTTCTCTCCCAGGCAGAATCCTAAATCTGAAATATGTGTTTGGTTGGAATGGATGTGCTTGGTAATCATGCCATGCTTTTTAATTCATCTTCAGACTTACGTGCAAATCATGATAATGGTAGATTCATGGTTACTAGGAAGGAAGGAAGGACTACAGGAGGAAGAAAAAAGGGAAATTTTCCTAACAAATTCAGCCATTCTTAATATTATGATATGGTCAGCCAAATACTTATTGCAAACTTGAGGCAGGAGCCTCCTAAGAATTGTCTGCCTATACTTCCTACTTCTTTTCAGGATGAAAATGACATTTCATTTCTTTATGTCAGCTCTGATAGAGCACATGTCTGCATGAAGACAGTTTTTCTTTTTCTGCTCAGTTTTCATATGTCTCCACTCCCATTTGGGAGAGGAGAGGGTTAGAGAAAGGAGGAAGAACTGGAAAAGACCTAATATATTTAGTGGAAAAAAACCCTCTATAGCTAGAGAAACATCACAGAGAATTAGAGTATTTTGGTACTGTTTTAAAACTGCTGTTTTAAATACTGTTAGCTTTGGCTGTTGTTTCTAAACAGTTTCCCTATGCAATATGATATTGCTGTATTACTTAATGAATTAAGAGATGGACTTATGTAAAAGCATTTTTTATTTTTACTATATTATTAAAGTTCCCAGATGCACACAACAAAAGATTAATTTTCCTTTTGGCTCTCTGTAGGGAGGAGAATATGATTATATAACTCCAGTTCTGTTTCTTTTCCCTAATTTACATATGCTGGTGCTTCTGTTTATCCTAGGTTATTAAAGAAGGTGCTGTGGGAAATTTATGGTAATCAGGCAAATGAAGAGTTTAGAAACAGAAGGATAATTGCCTAAAAATCACTGGTAAAGAAAGTATGAAATAATCTCAGTGTTCAATTGGTGAGGCAGGGCTACCAGATTTCTGCAGCTGTTGTCTCAGGTGCTGTACAGGGGGTCAACATTTTGTGCATTGTCACCTTTTGCAGTTGAAGGTAGATCATACATAATTGGCACCTGCACTAGCTTCTCTCCATCATCTGGCCTGAAGCTTTATTTCAGGCAAGTGTAAAGGCTCTGGGCAGTGTCTGCTTAGCATTAGAGTGCTGTGTATTTGCTGAAGGCAGCACTGTATCCCTGCCTCTCAGACCATTCTTCAGTCTCTCAGTATCTTCTTCCCTTTCCTCATTTACAGAACCCCGCCTTGAAGAAATCTTTATTACTATTTTACTTATCCCTTCTCATATACTTTTTCCATTTTTTGTTTCCTTTCTCCCTGCCCACCCCCCATCCCCTGCCATGGTTTATGGTATTTTCCTTTACATTCCTCTCCTTCATATAAGTTTTCAACTTTTCCTTGTGAATCCCTACCAGGATTTGCCACTGTCTTTCTCTGTTTTCCAGGTTTTTCTCATTCCCTCATTCCTTCCTTCACATTTCTCTCTTATCTCCTTTACTTTATTCCTCTTTATAGTTCTATGTCTTATTCCACTAGAAGTACCCTTGTGCTGCTCCTTATTCCTCCTCCTGACTAACTGCCAGTGTGAAAAGCTTCACCAAGAAATAGGAATCTCCTAAAAAGCAGTGCTTCTGAGGGCTCTAATACACGTCTACTTTTTATAAACTTGAGACAGAGAAAGCAACACAGAAATGTCGTACAGGAAGTTGTTAGCCATTTTCTCAACAGGAGAGAACTCAGCAGACTTAGACCTCCTATTTTGATATATCCACCCATAAAGCAGATACCATGTCAAGCTATCAGAGCCTGATATTGCCAGGTACATTCTCACCTGTAAAAGAGACATTAGAATAAGTTGGGAACAATTCTGACCCAGCCTTATGACCTACACTATGTCAGAAGAAAACGACATGTTCTGGAGCTGCACTCATGTTTTCCCAAATGCAGATGAAGATAAGGCATTTAATATCTGCTTCTTTTCCCTTTTCCTGCACCACACACTGCAGAAGTGAAATGCTGATTGGAATTGGTGTGCTGACCTGAGATCTGCAGCAGCTGCTTGTGTCTGGGAGCACAAAGCAGTCAGTCCTGCAAGTGGGAAAGGATTCAGTCGGGATTAAATGGCTGGGAGGTCAAAGTCAGAGAGAACGGGCAACAGCATCTCTTGAAGATCTTCACAGCAAGCACCACAATGAGCAGGGTTGCCTTGAAGGCAGTCTGCTCATCTGTTACAGGCTCCTGCTGCTTTAATGTGTAAACATGCCACTTATGTCTGAGCTGCTCTTGTTTTTCCTCACTGTGCAGGTGTAAATCCATGTAAAAGTAATGTCAGTGCCACTGGCAGCGCTGCCATCAGACATTTACCAGGATGCTGCCGTGTGCCTGCAGAGCCCACGGGCTGTCAGTGCAGTGGGGTGCAGGGAGGGGGGCTGGGGGGACCTGCCAGCCCTGCCCTGCTTCCAGCCTGTCTCCAATACAGGCAGAAGGGAGCATCCCCCCCTGAGGCTGCGTGCTCCTGCTCACATCCATCGCTGCTGTGTGTGCACACTGCTCAGGGAAAGCAAGCAGCACAAGATGGCAATGGAAATAGAGTGCTCTGCTTGCTGACTTACACGCCCTGTGAAATCTAGGACCCTCCAGTTATTGCTTCTTATTAATGTGTTAATTTTAAAACAGTACACTGCAACCTAAAAATATTTGTAAACCACACTGAAAATATTCTGTAAGCCATTGTATACTCTTGGGTCTAGCTCAGTAGTATTGTACATTTCTCTTTCTACAGCCTGGAGATGTGCTGCAGGAATATTGAAATTGTCCAGATATTTTCTAACATTCTTGTGAATGAAATGCAGTGTGAGTGACATTTGTCAAGACTGAGGTCCAGAAGCATGGTGATGGCTGAATCATCAGTCACTCCTTGTGCAAACATACATAGGAACTTATAAGGAGAGGAAACTAGTATGATCTCTCTCTCTCTTTTTTTTTTTTCTTTTTTCTAATAATACAGAACAACTGCTATTTTGTTCTTCAAGAGTTACAAAAGTGAATCCATCTACTAATCTGTAACTATTTCTGGATTTGACTTTAATATTTTTCTTGTATGTAAACCTGACACCATTTTACAAAAGCAGACAGCATTAGTGTCCTTCTTTTCCAGATAGGGAAATGAAATGATAAATAAATGAAATACCACAAAGAAGAGCACATGAAAATCCTTCCAGTGAAAGAACAAGGCCAATGGCTGTTCTGGGGTATCTTAAGCACCTTTTGCCCCAGACCTGTTGACTCCTAGAGTTCAGTGGAATGACTTCTGAAGTGGTACCTAGCTAGGGAGCACTAAGGTTTTAGCCTTACTGAATGAAGTCTCAACTCTAAATTCTCAAGATATGTCATATCTTTGTACACAAACTCCTACTGAAACAATTGTCTGGCCAGTGGGACTTATGAGAATTAATATATTAATATATTAGGCCATAGAAATAATTATTAAAGTTAAAGCAATGAATACATTTACTCTTACTTGACAGTTTACATCATCCATGAAGTGTGATGTGATTTATTGTTCACACTGGCTGATGAGAACTGAATATTTAAACTAACATTTCAGAAACTACATGTGACAGGGTTGATTTTCCTGCATTGAAATTCTAAGAGCAATTGCTCATTTTCATTTAAATGTAACTGTTGATACTAGAATAAATGTGAAGTAGTCCAAAGAAAAATATTCAGAGTATGTCTTGAAAATGTGCCCTTACAGTTTTATTTTTGCATAATAAATACCATCATTGTATTAATATCATGTTGAAATTAATTGTGTGAGAAAGGTAGTGGTAAGAATTTTAGTGCTTTCATAGGCAGTAAGTATTACTGTCATTATGTTTCATTACAACTCCATTAAAATCTAAGAGATCTCAATACAGATCTTGGCCAGGAGTCTTGTGCTACAGTGTTGAAAATGCTAGCTAACTGCTTTTCAATTGTTTTATAATTGCTTATAATTGTATCAGACAGCGTTGTCAAAGGTGAGAATTTATTTTGGGCCCTTTAATATATGTGTGGCAAATTTCATTTGCTTTAGAGCACTCATTTTCAAGAGATGAGCACTCTGCATTTCTGAAGTATCACACATTTAGAAAAAAGCATACTTCATAGAGATTGAACACCAAAAAACCTCACAAAAAATGTTCTTAAAATGCTGAGACATTTAAAAAAACTCTTAGTTCTTTCCTGGATTGGTTGGAAGTACCACAGGAGTGTTATTAGCACCTCAGAACATGTGCATTCAAATGCTAAAGAATTATGCAGAATCACAGTCACAGAATATGCTGAGTTGGAAGGGACCTGGAAGGAAGAAAGCTTCTTGTGGAGTTAAAAAAATGCTATTTGAATGATTTTAGCAATTTTCTAAGGAACGGCTTCTCTATCTCTCTGTTTTTAAATGACTTATTTAATGAACCTCTGTCCCTTACTGGTGAAACTCTTCCTCTAGATAAAAGTGGAAAAAAAAAAACTGCAACAGGTTTACAAGTGGAAGTTAACAAGTTAACAGGAAGAAGTGAAATTTGGGAAAAGAAACTGTCTGAAAACATCCTCCTGCCTCATCAGCATGTGGCTTTGGAGATCATTGTGCAGTAGGTGTCCAGTCAATTTCCTGATTCTGCAATAAAGCTCATTTCTGAATAATAATAAAATTAATACCCTGCTGTTTTATAATTTGGTTTGTAAAGGAGTACTCTGCCTCATTGAAGTCAAATCACTTCAGATTTAGAAGGTCAGAGAACCATGAAATTTTAGCAGTATTGATAATAAATCATGCTAGACAAATTGTATTGCATTATTTGGGAAAAAAACGAACTTAAATCAATACATGAAAGAACCACAAGAGGTGTAGGTGGCGAATCTGTTGTTGGTACAGGGGGTCCTGTACTGACACTTACAGGAAAATGCACACCAGAAAATGTGAAACTATTTCTTGTCCCATTTTGAAGAAGTGCTGGGGTGTGCATTCCCCCACCAGGATGTTTCAGGTGCCACGTGTGTGCCCCCTGTGTTTGCTTGTGGCTCCTTGTGCCCATTTCTCATCAGCTGCTGCAAGAACTATTCGTTGTCTCCTGAAGACATGGCTACGTTATTTTTTTTTTTCTTTTAAAATTGAATTTCTTATCTCAGAAAATGACGGGTTTCAACTCATGAAAAGTTTTGGCACTACATGGTCTTTTAAAAGCCAGCCTTACTTGCTTTTTCAGTTATATATCTTTTTATTTCTGACAGGCTGCTGGCAATCCAGCTAGGATGACACACAGTGTTTGATATCCCATGACTAAAGCACGTGCAGAATTCAGAAACTAGGCTAAATTAGGCTGACAATTTTTAATGAATTTTGAATTATGCAGTTAATCTATTTGCGAGTTTTACAATTCTTTCATTCTGAAAGAAAAAAAAGGAAAGAAATGCAAACAGACAGTCAAAAAATGATATCTAGTTATTGGGCCACATGTGGTAGAATGCTGAGATTTTATTTTCTTCTGGAAATACTACCTCTTATAAAGCCCATCCATCATATGTAATGAGGGCTGTCAGGAATATTTAGCTGAGAAATAGCTACTTGATATGCTAATGGTGCTCCCTTAGTGAATTCCTTTGGTTCTGCTGCCTGACATTAATGGTTTTCATAATCTAATGAATGATGTGTGTAATAGAGGTAAGGCCACAGGGAATGACATTTTGAAACTAAGGGAAGTAGTATATATTTATTTTATAAATATGTGCATTTTTTATATATACACAAATATACAGACGTACATACACTCAGAGGGAGAACACCAAATTGCTTTTCCAAGCTAGATAAAATAAACACTGGGGAGAAACTACATAGATGGAGCAAATCTTTGGTACTGACACTTTAAATTCTAAAATATCTCTATTCCCAGGACTTCATGAAATATCCAGGAATATAATAAGCAGGAAGACTTCACTTCCACTGCTCTTCCTGACTTCTTTCAGACACTGAGACCTTGTCCTGCAGCTCTTGCCAAGGACAGCAGATCCTCTCTCCCAGCAGGATCCAGGTGGGTGGGAAGAACCAAAAACCCCCAACAAACACCTGCCCATGGGAATCAGAGTCGGATCCTCAGCCTGGGGTGCTGAACTCACCGTGCTGATCAATACTCACCATGTCCTGCTGAAGTCTGTATTTGTATCTCCCCTTGTCTCTTATCTCTGGAGGAGATGGGAAATGGTTGCTAGTGCAACATCTGACGTTCCAGAGCCGAAAATTCCCATGTGGGAGTTTTGTCAGCTGTTTTTAACCACAAATTTTTGTGGCCATCTCTACCTGGCTGAAAAGACAGGGAAAGTAGGTTCTAAGATTGCTCGGAAAATCTGCTGGAAACCAATTTGCTCTTGAGCCAATTTCCTCAGGTGGTGATATTCCAAATGCCTGACAACCTCAGCTTTTAGATGCAATGGAGCTTTTGCTGTCCCTCCGTGTCACAGGTGCAGATGTTTGCAGGATTGATCCTGAGATTTGCTCAACACTCAATACCCATTTCTCTGTTTTCTTGGCTGAACTTCCTGCTGTCTTTGTCTTCAGAGCACCTGATTCTGGTCCTGATCTCACAACAGCTCTAAATTTCAATAGTCATGGTGGATTAGGCATTCCACAGTGAATTTCTACAGGGCAGTGATTAAATGATGATCTAGAGACATAAACAAGAAGTGATTTGGGTTCACAGAAGATTGCTACTCCAACTCCAGTGCTGTCCTTGCAAACATAACAGCATTAGGCACTGGGGAGAGCATGATGGGTGTATATGAATTACACTAATTCTTCATGGATCTAAAAATGTGCACCCACAGCAATTGCTTTGTGTGTGGACATGTAATATACATTAGAATCCTGAAGAAGGATGAATCACTGAGTGATAAAGTAGTGGTGTACAGGCTGCCACAAGAATTTTTCTTGTGTTTAATTTTATTTTAGAGGATACTTGTGTCATTTTTTAAAACTTTTAAAAAGAGCAGAAAAATAAAATTAATGACAAAAAGATAAAATTAATGAAATCCATAGATGACATTAACTTGTGACGGGTTGCAAATATCAGAGACCCAAACCAAATTAAAAAGAACTTAAAGTATAGACCAAAAATAACAGGCAAGCCTCAGAAGCCTTAGAGCCATTGAAAATTAAAGTATATCTAAAGGAAATTAACAGAAGAGAAATTCAGTAGGAGGGAGAGATCTAGGACAGCACAGCACTACCAGTGTTCAGGGAGATAATAGATCAGAAATTAGACATGATTTTGCAAAGTTAGGGAAGCATGCAGAGTCATTATGCCATGGAGCAAAAAAAATAAGGTTCTTTTCTGTGGCTTTTTAGATGTAGGGATATCTTCATTGGAGATAAATGTCTGGGTAAATTAAGTGAAGTTCAAAGATGAGCCATCGAGTCATTATTATAGTTGGAGGGATTTACTTAAGATGAAAATTAAAAGATGGAAACATGGTTTATTTGAGAGACAAGAAGAGATGCTAGAAACTAGTAAAGCTGAATGTGCATGAAAAAAACGGGAACAGCTCTTTTATAAAGGAATAAGAATAATTGTGATTAAGAAAAAGTTGTTGGGAAAGTCTTCAGTACATTAAGATGTATCAGCTAGGCAGTAAAGTAATCGATGGAAAGCTCATGTTAATGACAATGCAGAAAATGTCACATTAGGTTTTTCCTCACTGGATATTTTACACTGCTTTTTAGAGCCTTGCTGAGGCAGAAAAGGGCCTGGGTTGGAAAAGGTCTGGTTGGTGATTCTATCTTACCTTCTGCAGGTGCTTGTAAATGATTTTTGCTGCTTTCTTCCCACAACTCTTTTCAGGGAGCTTGTGCAGCCTGACTGCCTTGTTCAGGTTCTCTGAGGATTCCTTTACAAAGTGAGGGCACTTTCTATTTTTAGCTGTAGTGAACAGACCTGATTTTTAGGAAGGTTTTGTACAGCAAGATCCTGCTTGCTTCCAAGTGTTCTGTGAGTCCTGAGAACCAGCAAAGTGCAGTCCTCGTGGCATACAGGACTCACAACCTCCCTCCTCCCTTTGCCTTTAGAACTTTTGAGTTGAGAAAAATCACCTGCGAGGATTCCAGATCCTAAATTGTACTTGGGCTCCTATTTCCCCTTTAGGTCCAAGTTAAGAGAGTGAGGAACTTGGATAGCTTGTTCCCAGGCTTATAAATTTTCTACATAATAGGGAAGATTTCATAAAATACTGTAATATTATTTAAGTTAATTAGGTGATGTATTCCCCATTAAGTCTGTATCTCACACATAAATAATGGCAACAGTATGTTCCTGTTTAAAAAATGTAATGATCTCTGTAATCTAATATGCTGAAAATATTTAACTATACCCAGAAAGATTATTAATGATCTTACTTGATTTTTATTTGTCCTTCTACCTGACATATGGCACTATACAGATGGTTCTGCATCGTAGCATCTTTTTTTTTTTTGCTAAATTTAAATGAATGCATTAATTTATACATAATTTCTACATTATACTTTGTCCCAGTTGAATTAATACTCAGGTTTATTCCTTAATATACTGTGCAACAGAAGGAAGCTGCAACAAGTGGGATATCTATGCTTTTCTTCTTTCTGACAAAGCCAGTGTCATAGTTAATTTCTTAAGGAAGGGTCCTGACATTAATTTTCCCTGGGTGCAAAGACAGCTGCCTATCTTGCTGATTAAAATATTACTGTGGAGTTCTCATGTTCTCCTCCCAATCATTAATCCTCTTTTATGTAACTATTAGAGAAAGTGTTTGTCTCTCTCTGATTTGTGTTTGCACCAAGTCAGCACAATGAGGTAACAGTGCAGATCACTGTCCCTTGCTGCTGTGAGAAATATTTGTGTTTACTTCAAACACAAATGTGATGTAAAAAGGATGGCTGTCATTTGACTCAATGTGAAGTTGTGACAATTTTCCTTTTTCTACACTGGATGCCTCTAAGCTTTGTCTTCTAATAATTTACAATATTTGCTTGCTAATACTTCCTGGTATTTCAATTGTTAGGTACAATCTAAGCAAAATTACCCCCCCGTTCCATTATTTATTCTACAATGTTGTTAACTGTTCAAGTCCTTTTTCCCCAAACATGCATAAAGCAGACTAACTTATGGTGAAATTTAGCTGCAGTCTAAAAAGATACAGCTGGTGCATGCTGTGACATATTTTATGTCTCAAGAGAGGAAAATGTTAAGTTGTGTCTTTTGCTTTAAATTCAGATGATTGCATAAAATACACAATTAATCCCAGATGGGTTACATGGGAAAACAGCCTCCATTGTCATATATACTTTACATTTCCAGAGCCAAAATGTCACTTGTAAACAGTTTAAACAGCAAGTCCCATATGCTGAAGTCTTGAAATCATTCCCTAATGGAAGTTAAATGGAAAACCTCATTAATACCCAGTAAGGCAGAGGTGCATATGAGAGATTCCCACTGGCTGATTTACTGTGGCACCTGCCACGAGTATGGAAATAAAGGAGAGAGTTATTTTCAAGTACACGAGTAGAGAAAAGGTAAAAATTAGAGTACTCTGCTATCTAGGGAAATTCATACCATACATGTTTTGAGCTGTTGGGGGAAGACTCCCAGGCACTGGGCTGGAAATCTCATTCGTGACATCTGGATAATTTTTTTTTGTTATTTGGTTCACATAATAATAATCATAATTTGAGAAAATCCTTGATATTCTTTATTCTTTCAAGCACAGTAGGACAAAAAGAGCTGTTTCAGTGACTTTAAATATGAGAATGCATTCTAACTTGGGCCCTTCCTAAGACTACACATGGTGACCACCTGCTGTGGAGCAAACACTTTTTTCTTAAGAAGTCATTTGAAGTTATTCAGCCTCTCCTTGTGCTCACTTGAGGTTAAATGCATACATCTGAAAACTTACCCCAGTGTGATCCTCAGAGAGGCAGCCAAGTGATGCTCACCAACAGTAGGTGAACTGCCTATAAACCCATTGATCTAAATTACACCCTTGGAGTAAGGGAAGCAGTGATATTTAGTTAAAAGGAGTTTTTAACACTCTGCTGGCTTTTAAAACCACTGCTAGGTGTACTCAGAGTACTGCATTCATTTATTAAATAGGTAGAATACATTTGACTGGGCCAAAATCCTAAATTGACACAAATCAGTGTAGCTACTCAATAACTTCTACAAAGGTTTGTTACTTTGTATTGGTTATGGATTTGGCTTGACTTCAGGGAACCCATTCACCTTAATGGTTGTCCTGGATGTAACCCTCCTAAAAGCAGTAGAGGAGTGTTCTTGTTCAGTATGTTCATCTCTATCCATGTTTACTTTTCCTTCTGATGTTTATCACACTGGAAAATTTCAATAAAAGCAAGTGGCCAATGTGTATCCAGTCAGTTTTCTACATCCCAAAGTGCTAGAAAACTCCAGCAAGGATGCTGCAGTGCCAGCCCTCCCCTCCTCCCTCAGCAGCTGAAATGTAAAGCTCCACTGAGGAGGTGAAGAATATGAGCTGTACCTGATCCTAATGAGAATGAGAGCGAGTCCAGACATGAACAAATGTTGACACATTTAGTATGAAGAAAATATACTGTTACGAAAGAAGTGTCATATATGGTTTCAGAAAGCAAACAAGCAAACAAAACTAACAGGCCAGGATATGAATTTGTTATTGCATTCACAGCATTATTGTATGGCTTCCTAAACTAATTTGCTGTTACATGATGAAGAGAGAGAGGAAAAACTTCCTGTCTCCGGCATGTCACCTTTCATTAAAATTGTGTTTGTCTGAGATTTTGTTATTTGCAGTTGCTCATCTGTTAAATTAGAAGTTTTAATTCTTCACAGTTTGTCACCTTTTTAATTCTGGTCTGTTGACACATACTTCTCGGCAATGCAGAAAGGCTTGAAAATGAAATTTAAAAGAAAATTAGGTGAGAAGAGGATAACAAAGTGAAGCATTGGTTCTTTGCTCTTTCTCACTAAACATGAACTGGGTCTGAGAGTCTCAGATGGATGGATAACAGGAGAAGTTGCCACCATGACACTGCACATGCTTCTGCATTTCCGATTTAGGAAACCACACTGTCATATTTCTGGCCAGCAGAGTATGGTAGACTTTACTTAATTACGTTGAGGAATAGGTAATTCCTTTAAATCTCTATTTTTCTAAAGGAATGAAGTGATCCTGAAGCACACATGGACAGGCACAGTCAGTGCTGTTTGTCTCCTGAGGGCACAGGATAACCCTGAGTACAAGCTGAGTGGAATTGTGCCTCAGCTGCTTTTCTGCCTGCTGAGCATTCCCTGGAGCTGGTGCCAGCCAGCTGGGAGGAAAGCCCAGCTGCTTTACAGAGCCTGCTGATTCCTTACCACCCTTCAGCAGCACCAAACTTGGGCTGGACTTAATTTAATTTAATTTAGTTTAATTCAGGAGTGCTCAATAATCTCTTGCTTTCTGTGAAGGAAATAATCTCCTCTCTCTGAAAGTGCAAACACCTCCAGCTGCTGGAGTCTATGTACTCCACTACTGTGCTTGGTCCAGTGGCAGGTGAAGATTCAAAAGGATTCAGATTTCACCCTGGAGTGTCACAATATTTGAGTCATTAACATCTGGTAAGGGAGATGGAGCTTTTGCATCACCAAACCCCAAAACTGAACCTGTGGCTCCTATCCAGTGTGTAGCACTCACAAAGGGCACCATCCTCCTTACTGGGATTTGGGCATAAGCAGCTCTAAAATAAACCTCCTCAAGATTATAGCCAGCTTTCTCCAAACAGAGGAATTGATTAGCTCGTGACTGATATTTTGGTTGTTTCTGTTTTCATCTCCTGAGGGAATCAATGCAAATGTACCTGAATGATACAAACCCCTCCAATTCAAAGTACTACATATCTGCTGAAAATCACTCCAGACCAGACCCCCCCACCACCTTCTCCCTTGACATGTGCCATCTGGCTGCTTTGTAGCATCTCATATTCTTCAAACTTCAGCAGCCTTGTTGGCAAAATTTTGCAGAACACTAATTCCTGATAAGACAGAGTCATTTCTGAAAGTCAGTCTAAAGCTGCTCCCTTGCATCTTTCCATTAAGGCCAAAGAAAGAAAAATAATCCCAATCAGAACTGGGTTTCAGCTGGCTAGATGACATTGAACAGCTAGATGTTTTCTACCCACATTAAAATAAAATTATAGCAACTAGAAACCAGTAATTTTCTCTCCACAAATATATGGTTAGAAAACATGGAAAAATGTAAACCTCAAGCTGGATTTATTTTTCTAGATTAGCTGCTAATTATTTCTTTCTACTACACTTTAAAAGCTGATATGTAGTAGTTTGAAGGAGGCAATGTAGTGCTTAAAATGTGTAAATAAAATAAGAAGGACATTAATGGTTTTGATACACATAACTGGTTTGCTGTACAAATATGAGTCAGCATCTTGTAATCAAGGGAAAGTGGTAGTGGCATTTCTACATGGTGTCCTGAATCCCTTCTTTACTCCCATATTAAACTAGTAGAGTGGTAACACTCACTTTGGTGATCAGCTTCATCATCTTGATGTTTTCCTTAGTGCTTCAGTGAAATCAGTTTTGATATGTGTAGGTTCTTAAATGGGAAGAATATATAAAATATTTGAATTTTATTATGACTGTGATTATGCCACAATATGGATAAGACTAAGAAAGAAGCTTCTCCTGTGATTCTTGTATTTATTTACTTATTCAGATTAAAAATAATAAATTATGCTTATCCAGGACCTTAGGCACCGTAACACATCATTAATATTACAATAAAATCTCAGCAGTATTAAACTAATCACTCAGTTCGACACACTCCTACACAGATTCCTTCTCAGTCTTTCCTTGTGGGAAAAAAAAAACCCTACAACACTGCCCCAAAAAATTATCTAACTCAAACAAATTAGAGGTAAGTCAAAGTGTGTGAAGGAAGCAATTCTAGAAACCTGAACTTTTATAAAAATGACTTGGTACAGATTCCCCCGTTCTTTATGGTGAGGAATAGGATGTTCTGGGATCCCAGCTGTTCACTCTTTAATATTTGCTGGTGGCATGGTTTTTTTTCAGGACAGTTTGCTGAGCTGGCTGGGACAATGATGCAATTTGCCATGGCTGTGATTGTCTGATCATTTTTGAGTGTCAGCTGTACATGTTTTGTTGGAGTTCACCTGAAGTGTTCTTTTTATGTTTCAGTGAACCAAAGTGGAGGTGGTAACAACACCATGTACTACATGCATCCTACAACTCACTATGTATTTTAAACAAATATATTATTTGTATTTCATTACATAATCCAGTCAAAATGAAAGAATCAATCATTTAGGGGATGTTAAATATAAGTTATTAGTTACAGAAATGTCACTTTTTGATTTTCTGAAAAGGTAGGGAAATACAATTTCATACAGAAATAAGTCAAATCCTTGAAAGACTTGTAAATGAAAGAAGAAAATGAAAGAACATTTGAAAATACTTTAGGGACCTATATATACAGGGACTTTTCCTCTTTATTAACAAAAATGTCCAGTATGGAAGCTCAGTCTGTATTTTGTTGATTATTTTAACTAATCAGCTGTATAGGGGGAGGCACAGATAGCCTCACATCTGTTGATGCCTCATAAATATCTTCTTGAATGGCATTTATTGTTTTCAGATGAGTCCATTAATTTAGCTGAAATTCCATCAGTAGTTGCTGTATCATAGAAAATGACACCATAAGGATATGTGTACAACTAGTGTAATCCTTTTCTTAATTTGATACCTTAATGAAGACTCTGCTAAAATAAGGATAGCATTTGTGTACTACTTTGCACAACCAAACCACTCTAATTATGACAGGACTTGTTGCATATGTTGAATTTCACAGAGGAGGTTTCCTTCCACTCTTACATTCATTTTTTCAGTTAATTATCTGAATCTGAGATTACAAGAACATAACCTGTAAAAGCTACGACAGAACCATGATTAAATTTCAGTTGTGTTTCCATAAGCTTTCCATCAGACTGCAATGCTCTGTGGGAAGAATCTAGAGAGCTGTAGACATGAAGAAGACTGGACAGAATGTTAGGTGCAGACAAGGATGTTATAGAATATCAGAATATTATGGGCTGGAAGGGACCTATAAAGATCATGGGAGTTCAGCTCTTAAGTGAATGGCCCATTCTGGGATCAAACCCACAGCCTTGGCATTATGAACATATTCATTATCACCTCAAGTCCCACAAAACTTCCTGTCTTTTCTGAATATATTTTTGGACATCTTTCATGTCATAAGGGCAGAAAGGTAAGTTTTTAGTATCAGCCATATGAAACAGGAGAGGGCCAAAATCCAGAAGGAAACAAAGCTCTTCCTTTGGAGCTTGCCTGGCCTCACCCTTTCCCTTTTGACCCAGACAAGGAGGAAACAGAACAAGGGAGCCACAGGGTGGTGCTGATAGTTCATTCCTGATACTTGAAGTGTTTGATTCCTTTGGAGCCTGTCTTCCCAGCATTGGCTAAGTCAAAGCTATTTTGTTAATCATAACATCACTAATTTCCTTTCCTGCTGATAGCTGCATGGCAGTGCTGCTGCTGTCACTCCACAGTAATGAAATGTCATTGCAGGTGGTACAAAATGTGGCAAAGTTAAACAGTTGGGAACAAACAGCCTGCTCAGTTACTGCAGTTCGATGGCATGGATTAATTTGAGGGGAGATTCCTTCATATTCTCTGCAAGGTTCATCTCTGCTCTTATGCAGAGGGTGTTGCATAAACGGTCTGTGAATTCCCACTGCTTGGGCTTTCTGTGGAGTGTGACAGATGTAGCTCCATGCTTGGCCTATCCTTTCTCACTAACTTGTTCTTTCCTAGCCACTGAAACCCTCTTCAAAGCAGGGCAAAGCAACCCAGTGCGCAGCCTGGGCCAGCTGCGTGCTGAGAATGGGTGAGAGAACACTCTGCATCCCACCTCTTCCTGAGCTCATGTGAGTGAAGGGAAAACAGCAGGAACTGCAGCCTGAGTCCCAGGTACTTCCCACATTATCTCCCTGTGTGCCA